>NC_056050.1:10072709-10145856 GCF_004379255.2 Salvia splendens | reverse complement strand
TGTTGTGTATAAATTTCAGCCTCTTTTGACGAAAGATGAATTTTAAATGAATTTTTAAAGTTAACTTCGTCGTTCTGTCAGAATTTGTATTCTCGCCTAGTGAGTTTCGTTTTTGGTTTGACCGACCTAAAGATGTGATTTTGATGTGAAATTTTAACTGGATGATCTTTGATGTGTCTACTATGTTGTGATAAGATTTCAGCCCCAACGGAGGTCGAATGGATTTTTAATGATTTCTACAAAACGACTGCGCAGTTCTGCCAGATTTCTGTCATGTTAAAATAATACATGTTGTCAAGTTATGAGTGAATAAATGATACATGTGTGAATACGAAACGTATCATATGATGTGGCTATGTGTTACACGTTGATGTATGCTTGAGTGTTCGTTTCGTTTAAGATGGTGAACGTTGGGATGAACAATATAAGAAAACGATGAAAGGAACGATAGGACATGCATGAGTAATGTGTTGATAGAAAACTGATTGTGTTGTATTATGTGGTTATGATGTTGATAATGGTTGTTGTGCGTACGTGGGTACGAAGAGCAAGGATTTCAATAAGTTGTGAATCGTGTTGTAAGCAATCGAGGTGGGCCTTTCTTTTACTAAACTCTTTTACGTTTCAAAAGTATGATTGTGGAGCTATAAGGGTGGTTTAAAGTGTTATGTCATGTCGTGATTGTTTTGATGTTGAGATTGTTGCCTGATGTCGAGTTCGTTTGAGCTTGCTCCGTTAGGCTATATGGCTATGTTGAGATTGTGCTTGATGCCTAGTTTGTGAGTTTGCTCCATTAGGCTATAGGGCTATGATAAACGAATTCGGGTCTGAGTAGGGCCGCAAACCCTATCAGGCTGTGTACACAGAGGGGATCGTGAGCCGTCCTTGCTAGTCGGCCGGTCTCGTGGGCGAATAGTGTGGCCACACTTTCGTCGCACTATGGTAAGAGGATGTGAATGATTGGTTGTTGAGAAAGTGGGGAGATTGATTTGCATGACCAGGCTATGAAACTGTTTTTGTGACACTCGATGATATTTCTTTTCTAAAATGTTAAAACTCAAGTTCACTATGGTATGGATGACATAACTTCTATCAAATATTTTGGCGTGTGTCCACTGAGTATATCAAGTACTCAGTCATGCATATGTTTTCTTTATGTGCAGGTTGAGCGGTGATGTTGCGGCGGATGTTGAGTCGAGCCTTAAGAAATTCCTGATGCGTCGTGTCTTCATACATAGGCGTCTCCCTTTGACTCTCTTAAATACTTGTTTTTTCGCTGCCGTGTTTGAAATTAATTTCAAGAAGTCTT
This sequence comes from Salvia splendens, assembly GCF_004379255.2. Lineage (NCBI taxonomy): Eukaryota > Viridiplantae > Streptophyta > Magnoliopsida > Lamiales > Lamiaceae > Salvia > Salvia splendens. Next base: position 10,144,547 of record NC_056050.1, on the reverse strand, counting down.
CCGCACTATTTAATACTGTTTTATGACATTAAGTATTTTGAGGCTAAAATCCGTTGCTTAACGTTTCAATAAACTAAAATATTTCTTTTGAAGTTAATTGGGTTTTCCATATTTGCGTCCCTCTTTTCTTCCCCGCTCCTTAGTCCATCCCCTCGTCACGTTTTCCCGTCTTCACTATCCTTAGTAAGGGTGGTCGTGACATTATGAGAGTATTTGTTAAAGAGCAAATCAGATACTAAACTGATGAAAATTGAAAGGCGATGAATGTCGTGAATAAGAACATGTTTACTAAACATGTAAAATTGAGAGAGAAACTGAATTAGGTTGAGAAATTTTGTTATTAGGAATTCCTCAGTGCCATATTTATAGGCTGTTAAAACTTCTCTGGAATAGCTTTTGTCTTATTTACTTGTGTATAAAATTGTTCACCATATTTCGATCTTAAGATCAGTTTTTTATTTGATAGATTTAAAAATTGATATGACCGCCTCTATTATGGAAATTGCCAACTCAATACTGATCTGACCGCATCTCTTAAGACACACTCCCTCTCATTTCTAAGGGATTGACTATTTTTCACCGTGAGTTTCGGAAAAATGATAATAAATAGTAAAAATATAAAGAAAATAAAGTAGGTAAGAATGCTGATACGATTCTCTTCTATATTATTCTCTTTCTTACTGTATTTTCTCTTCACTTTAACTATTTATTATCATTTTTATAAAACAACGGCAATAACTTGAGCTGGGATGGAAGGAGTATATCAACTCAATAATTTCCTCTCACTTCCACATAGATCACGAGGCTCGAGATATAAAGTGGGAGAAATAGTTCATTTAATCACTCAGCTTCTTTCTAACAAAGTTGACTTTTTCACTAAGCGGCTTATTACCCCATGAATATTCACGTAATGGTAATATATTATTGCAAAAGCTTACTCTGCAATATGTAGCTAAGAAGTTAATATACGTTTCAGCCATATTTTATCAAATTGGGCGGGAAAATTGAGCCTGAAAAAACTGTGGCTTTATATATTTATAGATTATAGATTATAGATTATAAATTATAAATAAAAAATGGAGTAATAACATTAATATTTATAAAATTATAAATAAAATAAGAGAGAGGAATAGGGCGGGGAAAAATACTGAAATATATGCCTATCATATAGACAAAATATCGAAAATACAAAATTTTCGGTATACCGTGATTTTCAGTACGGTATGATACCTTACCGAAAGATTTCGGTATGGTAACAGTATGAATTTTCATATACCATGCTTTACCAATGCATACCGAAATTCCGGTATATATAGTTAATTGAGTAAAGGTCAATTTTGGTCTTAAACAAATGACTAAAATACGAATTTGGTCCAAACATTCACTTTTTGAAAAACAAGTCCATTATCAATGAAAACGTCGACGAAGTAGTCCTTTTTTTACGGTTTCGTCAAAAAACTAACAGTCAATGCTAATTGCACAGGCATGACCGTTAGTTTTTTGACGGAATTGTCAAAAAAAGGACCAATGCGATAAGAATTTCATTTGTTATGGAACTGTTTTTTTAAAAGCGAGTTTGTACCAAATTCGTATTTTGGTCATATGTTTCGAAAAATAGACCTCTACTCTTAATTAAGGTATATACCGTAAATTATAAATATAACTGCATATAAAATATCTTTTTAAATTAGAAAATCAATTGTGAAATATAAAATATATTTAATATACTTTTTAAATTATAAATATAAATAAAACTCAAATTGTTTATTTTTTTATTGATGTTGCAAGTCAGGTATACCGTAAAAGTACGGTATACTGAAAATAAGGTATGGTATTAGTATGGAATTTTGTCATACAGAAAATAAGGTATACCGAGGTAAGGTAAAAGTATGATTTTTTTTCATACCGAATTTACGGTAAGGTATACGATATGGTGATTTCAGTAAGGTAAATCGTACCTACCCACCCCTAGAGAGAGATGAAAGGTAGTGTGAATAGTGTTAGTAGAGGTGCTTCACCTCATTAGTAGTGTAGTATAATGGTATAAGTTGCAAACAAAATGATGTATAGTGAAAGTATGTTGTTTATCTATTCCAAAATTAGAAAGTTTATACTCTCTCCTTCCCACTTAACATGACACACTTTCCTTTTTGGTTTGTCCCAACCAAGATGATACATTTCTATTTTGGTAACTTTCTCTCTCCAATTAATACACTCAACTACTATTTTTTTCTCTTTCCAATTAAATATTCAACTTTCTTCCTCTCCTCATGTAATACTTCCACACCCTCTTTCTCACTCAAATTAACCAGAATAACCAATAACTCCTAAAATCTCGAGCCCATTAAGAAATGTGTCATCTTAGCTGAGACGGAGAGAGTACTTTTCTGGGACGGAGGGAGTAGATTAAATTATAACATGTACTCCCTCGCTCCCACAGAGTTTGTTCCGGTTTGACCAGGCACGAGTTTTAAGAAATCATTTGATTTTGTATTAAATGGAGATGCGTACTGGAATAAGGGTCCCACATTGAGGAGAATGAGAGTTGTCTTTAATGTCTATTTTTGGTAAGATTCCAAGTGGGACAAACTTTGTGGGGCGAACGAAAATGGTAAAGTGGGACAAACTTTGTGGGACGGAGGGATTAATAATTATAGTGGGTTAGGAAGGGCGGCATAGCCCACACACGTACGCCCCCGGGTCGCGCACCTGTCTCGCCTCGTCGAGGCCAACAGCCCCAGGCCGCGCATGCCGTGGTCATGGGTGGGGCAGAGGCGTAGCATTGTGCCTTGTGCTGGACGATAAATGATCGGCGCTTGGGACTGGTCATTAGGCTTGGCGCTTTGAATAGTCTTATTATCATGATACTAGTAATTGGTCTTTGGCTATTCTTTGGGTCTGGTCTTTAGACTTGCCGCTTGAGCTTTACCCGAGCTCAGTATATATAATTATTTTAGACCACCTCACCAATCCAAGCTAGCTAGCCACATAGTCAACATGGCGCGGCAAAGCAAACGTGGTTGACACATTGGATGTCCACATTCGTGAACGAACCTGAACGCGCAACACGTCCAGATACATCCATCCAGGTTAATCCTCTAGCTCCAACACTGGTGTCTGTCACAACTTGTAACCCCCGGCAGTTATACTCAAGCAATGTTGACATACTTATTGTCTTTATTGACTCCAGCCTCCACATGCATTGGACTACACCTATAAGGCTATAAATAGGGTAGTCATCCATGTATTCTAACGTATAACACTAACCAACATTCTCTTCATAAGAGCTCTCTCCCTCTCAATTTTGTTTTTATTTCAAAACTCTTCCCTCGTTATCATTGATAAGTTGTATTCTGGGTCTTTGTTACTGGTCAGTATGTGAGCTTAACGTGCATTATCTGCAAGAAAGTTGCTTAAGTGTGCAGGAAAAAAGGTACAAGCCATTAGGAAAGAACCCGGAGATTAAAGTGAGAAGGGACGCCAGAAGGGTGCAATACTGATCAGGATGCATGCCAAAAGGCTCGAGAAGGAGAAGGAATGACTGTTAGGAAACGACCAACTATTTGATGAGGGCAAAAGCGACAATGCACAAGGAGAAACAACCCTAAGTTTGATGGCAAGCTACCCTATAGATAGAAGGTCACTTGGAGAGAGAAGCAACACTCAATTTCAACAACTCACTTTCTTTCTCGGATAACTCTAGTTCTAGCAGCAGTGGAGACTAGCTCTTACACTTCTCGTTCCTCGCTACCAGTCATTATCACTTGATGATTCCGGGGACTTGCCGGAGAAGAGTTCACATCGTTCCAACTTACATCTTTGTAGTAGAAACACCATTCCACCGCCCGAGGGGCAAAACAATCTTTAATCGCTTTCGTAGTTAAATTTTAGTTGTTGTTTCGTTTTGAACCTTTGCTATTTCCAATTGTCTTTTGGATTCTGAAATGTTTCACCTTGATTTGATCTTTATGAAGTTTGATTTTACCTTTCGTTTATCTCTTAGCCGTGATGTTTTCGTTCTTGCTTAGATTTGTTAGATCTAGTAGTTTAGAGTAGTTTTAGTACGTTCGAGCATGCTTTCTTGTGTAGTTGTTTAGATCTAGTTTGTTTGCGTAATTTCTTAAGTGTTCAAGTGGTAAATCTGGAGAAAAATACAAATGTTTTAGTCGAGTCAGTTCTGTCACCTTGCATGTCTCGTAGTTAGCGTAATTTAGGATTAACGGTTTTAATCTTTTAATTCAAGTATTAATTTTGATTTCAAATCAGTAGCATAATTCTTGTGAAGTTGTTAATGTAGATCGTGAGTTTGCAGCATTTCTGCGTAGCTTAGTGATGAAGATAACGTCATTTTCTGCTTTTGTGGACCACTTTTACTTTTAGCTCCTTTTACATTTTGTCCTTTATTTTTCTGCACACCCTGCAGACCTGACAATGTGGTCATAAACCCACCAAATGTTTTTTGCTATTCTGTTTAGCCATTTATAGTAACCTCTACTTTTCACATGTACCAGATCTACTTTATCTCATACCTTTTACTTACTTAGAACCATGCTAAGATTAATCCGTTTAGTGATCAGTAGAGTATAGGTCCTTAAAGTTTGCGCACTAGGTAAAACTCAACCCAAAACGTGGTAGCTAACCAACCCTTCCAGAATATCACCACAATTACAACTTGCATCCATCTATCTCCGTGGGATTCGACCCTTACATCCGCTATACTAGCCAGTAAAAGTGGGTAGAGGAAATTATTAATACCGAGGGGTTTTAGTTCATTGTGCCAACGACACGACTAGGTTAGGAGTCTCCTCCTGATCAGTTGATTACACCAATGAATCTGACCAAATACGACTTCTCGCACTTTCAATCATCTAGAACACCGAAGCTATCTAGTGGTGCTACTTCAGAGACGAAGTCGTTTTATCTTTTGGGATGACATGCCAAACCGAGAGCATTATCAGAGCGTATCTTGTCTAGCAGAAAGAGGACTCGGCCCGGCTTTCCTTTTATGGTTTATAATTTCATTTGTATTTTAATTCAATTTATTTCCGTGTAACATTTCCATTATTCTTTTGGATTGTATTGTGTTTGGCTAGTGTTCATCTCCATTACTCAGTTTTTCACAACACAAACATGGTATTAGGATTATAGTTATAAATATATAACAAAAAAATCATAAAATGAATATCCCACACCCTAATCGCCTAACAATCCAGACAGGTTGGCTCGATAGACATTCCTAAACTTTACAAAGGAACAACAAGCAAAGCCCCAACTAGAGCCATTATACTAAAAAAACATTGAATTTTCAATAATGTCATTATTAACATTATTATTGATAGAAATTCATGGGTTCCATCCTAAAACCAATTGGTGATAGGAGGAGGGGTCCATGAGACTTATATACTAGTTTCAGTTTTCTCTTGACACCAATGTGGGACACTTATATATTATATTTTTAGTTTCAATTGCCAACACCCTCCCTCAAATCCTTCAAGGTGAACTTGGAGGGGTTGGACTTTTTTCTGATCAATTGGACAACTGGCCCAATTTTTTTTCTGATCGGTTGGACACTGGCCCAAATTTTAAACCCAGTTATACTGCTGGGTCAGTCATTTTTTTCGGTTTCAGCCCAGATATACTGCTGGGTCAGTCAATTTTAGCCCACAATCGGTGACCGCTTTGATACCATGATAGAAATTCATGGGTTCCATCCTAAAACCAATTGGTGATAGGAGGAGGGGTCCATGAGACTTATATACTAGTTTCAGTTTTCTCTTGACACCGATGTGGGACAGTTATATATTATATTTTTAGTTTCAATTGCCAACAATTATTTACTATAACTGTATCTAATATTAATTAAGTAAACTAATTTTATAAATATTATTCCCCGTCCTTAGAAAATAGATTATAATTGAAAGAAAAAGTGATTGGAATAGACCCACCTTATTAGAAAGAAAAAAGTTTCTTTAAAATAAAAAATGATCAATTTTTACTAACATTCTAAAATGACATATGTGATCTATTTTTTAAAAGATTGAGGGAGTATTATTAAAACATCCAAGCTATGAGCCACATAATATCTTTAGATAAATATATGAATGTTTCACTCTTTGTCAACAAAATAATCCTTTGTTACTATGATGGTGTTATAATAGAAGTTCATATATATATATATATATATATATATATATATATATAGTTGTGATCAATGTCGAACCAATTTTAAAGACCGAACTAGAGACCAAATCTGGGCCATTAGATCTAATTTTTTTGATGAGATGTGCTGCTGTGTAAAATTTTCGGTCTTCATTACAAGCTCATTTTACTTCATTGTATAGGTTTATTACTTCATTACGTACGTAATACCTTTAAACTACAACATGTTTTTACTTTCTTCCAGTAGGTTTTGAAATGATTCAACATATGTTTCATTTGAATTCATTGACCTGAGTTTTTACTTTATTTACATTAAAAAATGCAATTTATTCAAGTGCATTTATTACTTCATTCAGAAACGTTATTACTTCATTGGATAAGGTTTTTACTTCATTCCAGTAGGACTTCAAATGCTTCTACACATACTTCATTCCAATAATTTATTACATCATTCCATGTGTTTATTACACCATATGAGCGTTGTGGCGGTGGTGATAGATATTGTAGAGAGAAAGAACGGCACGCGACGGCGAAACCGCATTTACGTACTGGAATGAAGTAATAATCCTACTGGAATGAAGTAAAAACCTACTGGAATGAAGTTAAACCTTCGTAACATGTTAGTATGACTTATTTACCTTCGGATGAATTAAAATAGGCTCATGATGAAGGCAAAAATAATTCATAAATTTGTGCCTATCATCCATAAAAAACTAGATCTAAAAACCCTAATTTGGTATAGTTCGGTGGTTCGGTCTTTAAGAGTGGATTTGTGAATAATGAGACTCTCTCTCTCTCTCTCTCTATATATATATATATATATATATATATATATATATATGGTTGTGATCAAGATAGAATCATTCTTAAATGTAGAACCAATCTTAAATGTAGAACCAAGGCCAAATTTGGATTGAAAACGTGATTAGTGGGGTGGTTATAACCGATGCATTGTGATTATGTATGAAATTTGATCTTGACCGTCCTTTTTCCTCATCCAATGGATGAAATGTAGTTCTAGGTTATACACTTTAGATTGGTTTGTATATAACACAACCCTATATATATATATATATATATATATATATATATATTGCATACATTAATATCAAGTTATCTAGCTTAGATGATTGGTGTGTTGGTCTACCCTCCAGTAGTTCTAGGATCGAACTTGCTCTCCCATTTCATTTTTCCACTGAGTATTGCTGCATCAATTTCTACACTCTAATAACTCTAGGATTGATTCCTTGGCTCTCCCATTTTGTTTTGAAATGCATCCTGTTCTTCTAATATTTTCTGTTTTACTTCTTAATTCCAAATTGTTTTAGTACAAAAAGACATGCATTTTTTCTCCATTTCATCTTAGTTTAGTATAGTTTTTGATAATTATTTAAGAATTGTTTTCTCATCATAAATTATCTTACTCCAAAAAATATGTGATTATTCTTTTATTTGTTTTACTTCCTTATTCCAAGTTGTCTTCGTTCAAAAATCATGCAATTTTCTTCATTTCTATTTAATTATATAGTCAAGTTTAGTACTAGTACTAGTACTTTTTAGTTATTTCAAAATTGTGTTCCTTATCACAAGTGATCTCGCTCCAAAAAAGTATGCGCTTTATCTTGTTATCTATTTTCTATGTCATTTTAATAAGTTTTTCACATAAACACTCACAAAAATATATTCTATTATTATACACACTCTTACTGTGCAAGTTCATTTTACATTGATTCAATTTCTTGTCATATATATTGAATTTTAGTGTGATCTACCGATATCGACGTCATTTTTAACGATAATCATTGTGCACCGACGAGAAAATATCCCACATATGTTAAAATGACTTGAATACCCTACAACTATTAACGGCGATTTGGGCCCCCCAACGTAGAAATCCTGGCTTCGTCACTGAATAGAAGTAATATGCGTAAATTTTGAACTTTTCGATTTTATCCGCGACTTTCGAGTTCTCTACAGTAACATTGTTCGTAAATCATACTCCCTCTATTCCATGTTACTCGCACTTTTCATTTTAGATCGTAAATTCAGAATTCATTTTCCAATATAAATAGAACACTTAATTAACTCTAATTTATTAATTAAATACCATAGTTCTTATTTAAAATATAAATTGTGTAAATAGTTTAAGACAAGCTGAAATAAAAAAATGCGACTAACATGGGGTGACAGGATAGATGTAGTATTTTCGATTAACTAAAATCGATACGCATGGAGCCAAATTTGAGTACACACCCCTGCGCGGACATCATAAACACATACAAATAAACATTTTTCCGTTTATGTTTTTCATTTGGTGAAATGTGAATTGTGTTACAACTGCAAATTAAATAATACTCCTACAAAGTTAGAGTTCTGACTAAAGAAGAACGATAAATTAAAAATAGTAAGCATCCCTGTATAAAAATAGTACTAGAAGATATAAACTAATAATGTTAAATTTTCAAATATATCAAATTGAGGTGGTATCAAGCATACTGTATTAGTGGGAGTCCTCGAACTCAAAGCCATAAGTCCGAGGCAGTAACGTGCTCTCAACTTTCCAACTATCATGATAGCAGGGGTGTCGAAACGGGTATCCGCGGTACCCGTACCCGTTTGTAGCCCAAATCCTTGTCCCGTTACCCGCCCCGTACCCGACCCGTTTAAAATATATTATTCAGTAAAATATTATATAAAGCCAACGTGATGAATATTATTCAGATTGTGTTACCATATTTAGATATATTGAGTAAAATATACCTATAAAATCAAATGCAACTGCAAACAAATTCAAACTCCAAATCACCATTCAAAAGTCTAAATATGAAATCAAAACCAATTAACCAAGTTCAAGGGTAACCAACAATGCAGCCAAAAGTCTTAACAATCCAAATATCCAAAGTCTAAATATAAAATAAGTAAATAAATGGTTAACTGATCAAGCAATCATCCTTCATTTGGCATGAGCGTCACTCGTGCACTCGTTGGAGCCATGGCTTCAATCTTGGTTAAGACTAAACAAATAAATAAAAATAAATAAGAATTCTACTTCTTATAATATGAAAAGGAAATATAAATTATATAAAAATTAGAATTATACTTACCACCATGATATTCCTTTTCTTGTTCTTCTTCATCAACGTCTTCCTCCTCTCTTTTAAAAATTTTAATACAATATTTATATTTAAACGGGGTATATAAGCGGGTATTGGGTATACCCGTTCCCCGCAAAACCCTGAAACTCAATACCCGTTCCCGCTTATGTCGGGTAGCGGGTACCCGATACCCGACGGGTAACGGGTCGGGTGTGCGGGTACCCAATACCCGCTACCCGTTTCGACACCCCTAGGTATAGTAAGACTATTCCATCCGCCGCCTAATTAATTAAATAATTAACAAAAAGAATAGTAAAAGAGCCGCGCCACATTAATTCATGCACACTAACAAATCGTCTATACATATTCCTTATAGTTTTAGTTAGCAAATATTTGATGAGTTAAAGATGGATAAATTACAAGAGCGTAGGCATCAGAACGGAAGCACCTCCCCCGGCATACCCCGGAGAAAGAGCTTCAGCGCGGCGCCAATGCCGGGAGCGTCAATCTATCAGAAGAGAGGAGCAAAGACGGAGGAGGGGCCGAGGAGAACTTCTCCTTCTGCATGGGCCTTGTCGCCCGGGAGGTCGCTTTCTTCCCCATCTCCCCCGGCGCCCGAGAAGCGGTATGAGTAGGGTTTGGAACTACTTCAGGCAGAAGAAGGTTTCACCTTTATTGGAAGAAGAGTACCATCAGTACCGCCTAATGTACAACAGACTGTTGCAGTGGAGATTTGCAAATGCTCGAGCTGAATCTTCCTTGGCTACCGTCAACAGAGCGGCTCAGGTATTTAGTATCGATTGAAAGATTCTCCTTTATTCCCACGTTATTCAAATCTATATTTAATTCACTACTTATTAAATATTCTGCCCTTCCCAACTAAACTGAGTCTATATTCTATTTTGGAATATACCAACAAAGTTGATTCATTCCATTTTTAACATAAAAAACAAAATATTTATGCACGCTTACCTTACTTTACTACCTACTTAATTTACACCCATTTATCTCTTACTTTTAATTATTCCTCCCTTTTTTTCATTCATTTATTTAACGCAATTTCTTAACTTTTGTTTCCAAAAATTTTACTTCGATAGGGAGTATTAAACTTGTTAAAGTGCATATATATACGTGTGTTTAAAAAATAATTCCAACGTTTGTCATAATAAATAGCTATGAACGTAGAAGGTATCAATATTTTATATTATGATTTATGAGTATATATAAATGACTACCCCAAATAATGAATATTTTGCATATAACGTTCATTATAGGATATAGTCCTTTATAAATATTTCATTGCTCCATAGAGTTATTTTTTGAACACGTATGGAGATTGATCAATGCGGAATTAATTTTAAATGCAGAATGCATAATCAAAACGCAGAAAGTCATTGTTTAATTTGTTTTTAGTTCATTAACATTTTGTGTGCATTATGTTTGACACTCACGAGGTGAATGAACCATATAACACGGAATTTTCTAAAATAAACTAAAAACATAATAATGAATAGGGATGTCAATCGGGCCAACCCGTTCGGGTTCGGGCCAACCTGTTCGGGTTGTCGGGCCATTCGGGTACGGGCTATTCGGGTTATGATTTTTTCGGGTTATAAAAGTTCGACCCTAACCCTAACCCTTCGGGTTTCGGGCTAACCCATCGGGTTATTCGGGCCAATGCGTATTTTTAATTCTTTTAATATTTTCAAAAAATAATACGTATTTTAAATTTTCTTTAATTATATACGTATTTTTAATTAATCATTCAACAATGAAATACATATTTTTAATTTTCTTTAATATTTAAAAAAAAGATTAAGTTATTTAAATTTAAATAACTTATTCATTACATAATTATTTACAAAATATCTATCAATAGTATGTTTATGTTTATGTATTTAAAACATAATTAAACACTTTGTTTCAAAATTCAAACATAAATCAATTCGTAGAAAATTAAATAAAATTTTCATAACGTGAGAGGTGCATCGTAGATGTAACAAAAATATTTTGAATTGTTAAAGAGTGAATTATCAAGATACTAGCTAATTGGAGTAACTCTAAGTTTTCTTGAATTATGATTGGTCAAATTTAATTTATTCCAGCTGTAAATAAGTCAAATAATAATTTATCTTTGTTTTAAGAATCATCAAAGTACGCATAATTCAATAACGAAGCGGCGTCAAAACACTTTGCACTATTATATTGGAAATATACTAAAAGAAAGCTTTTATATACGAGTATTTATGAATCCATGAACCACATGGTGAATTTTTTCGTGATCTTATATAGTCGGTTGACGTATTTGGATTTTGCATGGTTTTAGAGGGTTGTCTTGGATGATTTTGATTATATTTCTATATTTTGGTATGTTTACATGTTTGTTGAGAAATGATAGAAAATTGATTAGAAAATGTACACAAAATACGTGGATGTGCAGCAGCCTTGTTTGAGTCAATGTTTCTTGCGATTTTGAAGTCTAATAAACCTCTAATACATATCATTCTCTTCGTCTTCGAAAGAGCTTCGTGTGGATATATTGCACGCCTCAATCGGAGCTTTGTAGAGAAAGTTATGACCGTTACAAAAACTGCTCGCTGTGCAGAAGCCTTCAACCCGACGGGCCGACCCGTAACCCGAACGGGTCAGCCCGCCTAACCCGACAACCCGAACGGGTCAGCCCGAATGACCCGATTTTAAATTCGGGCTGCGAAATTACAACCCTAACCCTGTATTTTTATCGGGTTATTCGGGCCGGCCCGCGGGTTCGGGTTACATTGACATCCCTAATAATGAATCTCATGTTACCTAATAATGACCTTTGCGCTATAGTTCTGCGTTATGCATTTAAAATTCATATACTCCAAAAATGTCTAATTTTATGAAACAGAGGAAGCATGTTTATTGTGACAATACAACTATATTGCGAATTCTCTACTTGAGCCGAGCATGTGAAAATAATATAGAAAAAGCAATAGGACTATAATTTCCATTGTCGTGATTTAAGTTTTAGGCACACATACAAGGTTTAATATATACTCCACTATATTTTTTAGATGTTTAATCAAAGAAGTACTGAGCAGGGAAAGTTGTTGAATGGGTGGATAAAAATTTGAATGAGAAGAAAGTTGAGAGTAGAGAATGAAAGGATATGGGCTAGATTAGATTAATATGGATTAAATAATTATAGTTGGGCTACAATTATAATTAGTCCATAAGCCCAACAATCATGAAACCCTAATGACTCTTTGTCTATATATATGGTTATTTATTCTCCATTGTGGGGAGATGAGAAATAGCATAACATTAGAGAGAAAATACGTAAAGCTTTGTAGAGAGAATTCCTAGCTTTCTTTTACGGAGTGATTGTACCGAGGAATTGTTCCTGCATCGGATCAGAATACACGTGGACCTCGATAGTAGTGGATTCAACTTGCAGGACACAATCGAAGAAGAAAACAACACAACAAGTAAGATTTAGTTCTGTTGTATATTACGTGCTCAACTTGCAATATAATTATGAATCTAGATCTGTTATTCTTGTCTGCAATTTCCGCTGCGCTCATTAGATGAATACAAGAATTTCTAACAGTGGTATCAGAGCCCGGGGCTTGATTCATAATTGATTTTGTTTCCTAATTAATTTGTGGATGATTTTGGAAATCAAAATTCAAAATTGGATTTCAAAATTCATACAAAATCTTGTGTTCCTCCGACGTCGGAGTTTTCGTAGCCCTCTTCGGGATTTTCATGTGTTTGATCAGCTTCTGGATTGGAGTACTAGAATGTTGTTGGGACATTTAAAACCCACGATTGGTTATAATGATTCACCAATATTATTTAAATATTGATGAGAGGATGGAGCCTCAAATTAACAACATTGAGATCGAACAAATGAACAACAACTGCGTCGTCCTCAGGCGGCGGCGGAGGAGCTGTCCTCGTCGGACAGCAGCTGCACAGCCACTGGATAGCAGCGGCGATCAGCTCCAGCTCTTGGCAGCTGCGACGTCGTCTTCAATCTGCACCACGTCTGACAGCCGTGCTTACCGCCGGCTTGTGGACAGCGGCAGCCCTGACTTCGGTTGGGGCAGTAGCCAAGGCGTGAAGGCATCCCATGGAAGGGGTGACTGTTCTTTTCGCAGAACCCTAGCGGGTTTTGAAGATCCGGGTTGGATCCGAATCGTGGTTTTGTTCACTGTACATCACATTATTAATTTAGAATTAATAATATTAATCAAGCCAATAAATTATTTACTATCATTATCTTGAATAATAATAGTAAATTAGTTTTAATATTATTTTAGAATTAATATTAAATATTTGTTTATATTAGTTTGGAATTGATATAAATTAGATGATGAATTAATTAATTGGATTAATGGATTAATGAGCTAGAATTTGTTAATATTATTATTTTTTGGAATAATAAATAATATATGTGCTTGATGATATTTGGAATTATTACTTGATTTATAAATTTATTAATTTAGAATTAACATAGATTGGATTAATTTCGTTAATTAGATTAAGAAATTGGAACATAGTTATCATCTGGAAATGATAATATACCACAGCACAATATTAATTTAGAATTAATATTAAATATATATAATTATATTAATTTAGAATTAATATAATCCACATTTAATTAGAGAATAAAATTTGATTTTATTTGTTGAGCATTATTTGATATCTTATGTGATAAGCATGCTATTTGATCTTATGCTTATTTATTTTAACTATAGTAGTTAGAGACCGTTTTATTGTCTGGGTAGACGGCGCCCAGTATGTGTAGTCCGTGTTATACTATGTCTGGGTAGGCGGCGCCCAGTAATTGTAGTCCGTGTTATACTATGTCTGGGTAGGCGGCGCCCAGTAATTGTTTGAAATTTAATATTGGATATTGTATTCACAGAACTAGTATCACACTTTTCCCCACAAAATATAAGTCTTGTTTTGAAACAAACGCATCGTCCATCATAATTGTTTGATGTTCCTAGCCTTTTCGACCACAAGTTTTACGCCAAAGTGTTTACTCTAAATCTACAAGGCCTAGGCTCATTCATAGATGCATGGTTGGCATCGTGTGATGGGGTTGACTTGCTTAAATTGTTTAGTGACGCCAAAGCGACCTAAATAGTTTATGGATGCATATTAATTGGATTACTGAACCAAGAATTGCAAAATAGTTGTTGCAATTGGCTTGGAGGCCTACCTTGTGATATTATTGTAGTGATCAGCCAAAGCAGGGGCTGCAATAATATAGACTTGGATCTTGGACCACTAAAATTTATATTTGATATAAATTCATATTTTATGTTTGGGGACATAATATATGTTAAAATTAGTGGGAGCTAATCAATACAATAAACCCTTGTTTGATTAGTGATGCGAATGTGATCTTTATATGTTTTTCTGATTTGCTTTCATTTTAATTTCTGTTCAGATAAAATGTCAAACTTGGCTTACAAATGTTTGATGGAAACAAACAAGTTGACTGGGTCAAATTTCACGGATTGGCTCCGTTGTTTGCGCTTGGTGCTAAGGCATGACAAGGTTGAGTATGTCCTGGACAAACCAATCAGTGTCATCCCCGATAAGGAATCTCTTGAGTTTGCTACGTTTGACGTTGAAGCTCATCAGAGACACATTGATAATGCTTCTGATGCTCAGTGTGTCATGTTGTCATCTATGAGTTTGGAACTGCAAAGACAACATGAACACATGCTTCCATATGAAATGCTAAAGCACTTGAAGAGTTTGTATGCTTCACAAGCTCAAACTATGGAGTATGAGATACTTCGCGATCTCTTCAACTGCAAGCTTCATGATGGAAGCAAGGTTTCTGAGCATGTGCTGAAAATGATTGGCTTGATTGAGAGGTTAGCATCGATTGGAACGATGCTCCCCGTAAATGTCTCAACAAATCTAATTTTGCAGTCTCTTCCTAGTAGTTTTGAGAATTTCATTGTGAATTTCAACATGAACAACACGAAGGTTGGGCTGCCAGAGCTGCACAATAAGCTTAAGACTTATGAGTCTTCCACTGCTAAGGTAAAATCTGTGCTCATGGTGAGCTCTTCTGCGAAGTCTTCGAAATGGAAGAATAAGCAGCAACAGAAGAAGAAAGCATCTAAGGATGCTGTTCTAAAGCCTAAGAGTGGAGGGGCCAATAAGAAGTTGAAATTATCAAAGGATGAGTGTCTTTTCTGTCATGAGAAGGGACACTGGAAGAGAGACTGCCCAAAATTCAAGGCACAAGGTGCAGAAAGTGGGAGCTCAGGTATGTTTGTCATTGAGATAAATATGTCTCTGAATAATTCACAATCTTGGGTATTAGATACAACTTGTGGCTCACACATTTGTAATAATGTGCAGGGGCTAAGTGACTCCAAGAAAGTGAGACCTGAGGAAGTTGATTTGCGTGTTGGAAATGGAGCAAGAGTTGCTGCCGAACGCATGGGAACTTATAGATTAGATCTTCCATCAGGACATAGACTAGATTTACATAATTGTTATTTTGTTCCAGTTATTTCAAAGGATATTATTTTCATTATGATGTTAGACATTGAAGGTTTTTCCTTCCATTTTACAAACAGCGGATGCTTGTTTTCTTTTAAAGGATTATTTTATGGAAATGCCACTCTTGAAAATGGATTATATATGCTTGAATACAAACAAAATATTCTCAATGTGCAAAACAAAAGACCTAAGCTAAGTAATACGAATAATGCAACTTATCTTTGGCGTTGCAGACTTGGTCATATTAATGAGAAAAGAATAGCAAGATTGAGAAAGTTAGACTATCTCACTTCATTTGATTTAGAATCCTATGGAGCTTGTGAATTCTGTCTCAAAGGAAAAATGACAAGTAAACCATTTTCTGGGAAAGGGATGCGTGCCAAAGATTTGCTAGAGTTGATTCACACATATGTGTGTAGACCGTTTCCAACTCAAGCAAGAGGTGGTTATTCGTACTTCATAACTTTTACTGATGATTTATCAAGGTATAGATATGTGTATCTTATGAAAATAAATCTGAGGCCTTCGATAAATTTAAAGAGTTTAAGTGTGAAGTTGAGAAACAACTTGGAAAAGTATCAAGACTCTTCGATCAGATCGAGGAAGGGAATACTTGAGCCGAAAATTTCTTGATTACTTGAAGTCACATGGAATCCAGTCAGACAGGACACCTCCTGGTACACCTCAAATGAATGGAGTATCTGAAAGGAGAAATTGAACATTATTAGATATGGTTCGATCCATGATGAGCTTCGCTAGTCTCCCTTTATTCCTATGGGGTCATGCCTTACTAACGGTTATTCTAAATAGGGTTCCTTCTAAATCAGTCGAGAAAACACCGTATGAGTTATGGTGTGGCAAGAAAGCAAGTCTTAACCATATCCGGACCTGGGGTTGTCCAACTTTTGTTAAGAAAAATGATGACTGATAAGTTGGAATCTAAAAGTGAGAAATGTTATTTTTGTGGGATATCCTAAAGAAACTAAAGGGTAAAATTTCTACTGTCCTGAAAATCACAAGGTGATAATATCAAGGAATGTGACGTTCCTTGAAGACAGTTATGTCTGCAAGGAACAAGGTCAAAATATAGTAGATCTTGAAGAAATTCAAGAACCACAAGTTAACAATGAGGATGAGGTATTATCCACTGGATTGGACAATAACTCAGTGGGAGTTTTGATGATCTATTGGGAGGGGAGATTACCCTTAGAGAGGACCTTAGAGAGACTCTCGAAGGTCCACCTCAAGACAATGAGATGCATCAAAGACAAGATGATGCAATAGTTGCATCACCTCTACCTCAAGAAGATCATAGTGATATTCCTGAACCTTCTCACATACAGAATGAACAGCTTAAACCAGAGCAAAACCAACTCAATAGGCCTAGAAGGATTCGTCGTGCACCTGAGAGGTGGAATGCATCTAATGGTTGAGATGTGTTTATAGTAAACGCGAGAATGTAAACGTTGTCTTCCTCATCATATATGTTGATGACAGCTTGAATATGGGAAGCGATCGTTCCATGATGCAATCCGTGAAAGAGTGGTTATCTAGTTCTTTTATGATGAAGGATCTAGGTGTTGCTTCCTATATCCTTGGAATTAAGATCTATTGAGATAGACCAAATAGGATGTTAGGATTATCACAATCCACTTACATAGACAAGTTGCTAAGGCGCTTCTCAATGGAGAATTCTAAGAAAGCTTTTCTTACTATGGGACATGGCATTGTATTGTCAAAGAAGGATTGTCCTTCTAATGACAAAGAAAGAGACAACATGAAAAGGATCCCGTATGCTTCGGCTATAGGATCTATTATATATGTCATGATCTCTACTAGGCCAGATGTGGCCTATGCGCTTAGCATGACAGACAGATTTCAGCAAAATCCCGGTGAGGAACATTGGAAAATTGTTAAGACTCTTCTTAAGTACCTTAGAAGGACTAAAGAATATTTCTTAGTCTATGGTAGACAACCAGAGTTATCAGTTACTAGGTACACTGATTCTAGTTTCCAAACAGACCATGACGACTATGAGTCTCAGTCTGGATATGTTTTGTCCTCAATGGTGGAGCAGTAGTTGGAATAGTTCCAAACAAGGTATAACTGCCGATTCCACCACCGAAGCTGAGTATATTGCTGCATCTGAAGCTGCCAAAGAAGCTGTTGCTTTGTTAGAGTTCGTTAAAGAACTGGGTGTCATTCCGAGTGCCAATAGTGCAATACCTTTGTATTGTGACAACACTGGTACTGTTGCGCAAGCAAAAGAACCCAGAGCTACGAACAGGAACAAGCATGTTCCTAGAAGATATCATCTGATCAGAGAAATAATTGAAAGAGGCGACATAAAATTAGAAAGAGTACCCACTGATGATAATTTGGCTGATCCTTTCACCAAACCGTTATATATAGCAAAACACAACAAGCACTTTGAGATCTTAGGTGTTAAGCATCTTGGAAGATGGCTTTGAATCAGTGGGAGTTACAGTTTTATATGTCTTAGAAACATTTTGTGTTGAGACAATATTACTTGATCACATTATATGAAAATTTCATTTTCTATGGTTTTGTGCACTTATTGGAATAATTGTTTTAAATGTTTGATTTTATTCTAAATATTTGTTCCCTTGAATTATGACTGTCGTTAATGGTGTGAGACATTAATGATATAGTATAATTCTAAAATAGCCCTAACCAATGATCATCAAGAATGTGATATTGATGATATGTTATAGGTTAGCATGGGGTTTGCATCACATTCTTCGAGAATGTAGTTGTTCTCACAACTATGAGATATTAGATACTCGTGATGGACACATGGTATACTTTGGAGAGTATTGGTATACCCTACTATTAAACTGTTTTGTTAAGTGTCTACAGTTTATTAGTGCATGAAGTATGTAATAGTCCTTGGATCTGAGGTCATTACACATTTTGTTTGTTGAGTGGTGTGCTTTGATCTTGTCCAATGCTTTGCCTCCCAAAGGAGGATTGAGACACGGACTTGTGTTGGGTACATCATAAGATAAATGGAAATGGTAGTTGAGCCAAGAATGAGATTCATTCCTCAATTAGAATTTCGAGAGAACACTCAAATTCTCTATATTACTTGACCATTAAGTCATTGGCCAATGCAAAGATATATTCAATTAAAGTAATTGAATATGATCGAATGGGTCATTTAATAAAGATGAGATAAAGTGATTGAGCTATTTGGATGACACATGACAAATCTTAGGCTCAATCGGGTGGTTCGTGAATGAAAGGATATTACTATAAACTTTGTGTAAAGGCTTGTTTACCGAATTCACGTAAACGTCCGTCATATATCGAGCTACGCTGCCAACGCAGTCTAGGAGTTTTGTGCAGACTTCGATTAGATCGTCGTCGATAATGGGGGCCTAAAGGGTAACACTATAAGTGTATTTTGATCCGCTCAAGGGTACAAAGTTGGAACTGCGTATTATATCTAATGCTAGTCCAAGTGGGAGATTGAAAGGATATGAGCTAGATTAGATTAATATGGATTAAATAATTATAGTTGGGCTACAATTATAATTAGTCCATAAGCCCAACAATCATGAAACCCTAATGACTCTTTGTCTATATATATGGTTATTTATTCTCCATTGTGGGGAGATGAGAAATAGCATAACATTAGAGAGAAAATACGTAAAGCTTTGTAGAGAGAATTCCTAGCTTTCTTCTACGGAGTGATTGTACCGAGGAATTGTTCCTGCATCGGATCAGAATACACGTGGACCTCGATAGTAGTGGATTCAACTTGCAGGACACAATCGAAGAAGAAAACAACACAACAAGTAAGATTTAGTTCTGTTGTATATTACGTGCTCAACTTGCAATATAATTATGAATCTAGATCTGTTATTCTTGTCTGCAATTTCTGCTGCGCTCATTAGATAAATACAAGAATTTCTAACAGAGAAAAGGCGTGAAATTGAGAAGCTGAAACAAGGAATAAAATATTGAGGTCGGAAATGGGAATGCTGAATGAATGGTGTCGAATTGAGGGTAGGACTATGGAAGCTGTTGGAAGGGTGGTCAGAAAACTATCCGCCATTTCACTTTGCGTTCCTCTTGTCCAAGACGCACACCTACTTAATTATCTTTGGCTTAACTATTTTTTCTCTAACTTACATTTTTTATTTTATCTAAACTTTGAAATACAATTTATGTAAAAACTTAATTAATAAGGGATATAATCATTTCATAATTATCTCAAATTGATAACTAACAACTATGTCAATAATTATGTTATGAATGTCAACACAAAGGCATTTGTATGCCAATTAAATGTTGTTGACATATGTATGTCTTCAATTGATATGTAAATATAGATGTCAACAAATTACATACACATATTATATTTAGTTGACATAAATATCTTCGTGTTGACATCTGTAATCTTGGTTGTTGACAGGGGCGGAGGGAGGGTGGGGCCAGGGGGGCCCATGGTCCCCCACTAATTCTTAAAAAACTTAGGGGTATTTTAGTAATTTCACAATAATTATAATTTATAATAAATATAATATTAGAGATAGGTTTCAGAAAAATATATATGAATCGTGCCTCTTAATTTAGCGTATTCATTCTGCCGTTCCAATCCAAGTCTGAATTTAGCGTATTCATTCTGCCGTTCCAAGTCTGAAATCTGGTAAACTAGAACTAGGTATATTCAAAACTCAAATATAATTCAATTAATTTTTCTACATAGGTTGTTTTTTTGTTTGGCTGCAATAATAATTCAAAGGGGGAGAAAGAAGATAGCTTATGTAATTCAATGGCTACGGTGGTTCTGTAGTTGGAATTTTATAACTCCAATTCTTTATTTGATGTGTGTGTTAATAGTTTTGCATACAGAAAATATCAAATATTTTGAACTTAATCAGTGTTGACTATTTTTGTAGGTATATGGATCGTTATTTCAAGAAACTTTCTTCCGTTGATTCTTCATCAGTTGAACCTTCACCTCTTCAACCTCAAGAATTATCGAATGAAGATAAAAGTAGGTTGATTTAGAGAATCTTCCAAGTGATCCAGGAGAACGACCTGATATAATGAGTTATCCACCAAATTTAATAGAACAAGTTCGCAGAGCTTACTTACTTAAAGGTCCGTGTCAACCACGTAATCATGATTTTCGTCCTACAGTAGATGGAAATCGAAAACGTAAATTTGTCTCACAATGGTTTATTCATTAGTTAAGTTGTCATTGATCTTACCAGTTGCCACTGCATCAGTAGAAAGAGCCTTTTCAGCAATGAAGATCATCAAGATTTCTCTACGTAATAGCATGGGAGACTAACTATTGAATGATTGCTTAGTTCCTTACATCGAAAAGGATGTGTTTGTTAAAGTTACCAATGAAACTATTATGCAGCGGTTTCAGAAGATGAAGAATAGAAGACAAATGTTATGATGTGATTGCATTTGACTTTTACATTTTGAACCTTATAATTTAATTTATGTAATTTTTTTGAAGTTTAATTTTGGACCCCTTTATGAAATCTCTGGCTCCGCCACTGTCTCCAGGTCGCTTCAATGACATTTCTTGATTTAGTCCTCTTCCTATGCTTATTTCATCACTTGCAATCTCTTTAATAATATTCTCTCTCTGTTTCTTCCGAAGTATATCTCTTCGCTTACAAGAACCTCCAACAGTATTACACAAACGAGAGATAGAATTATAAAAAGATCCGACAATTTTATGTTTTTTAGCAACAACAACAATCGTGAGCTGTAGCCATTGAATTACATAAGCTATCTTCTTTCTCCCCCTTTGAATTATTATTGCAGCCAAACAAAAAAACAACCTATGTAGAAAAATTAATTGAATTATATTTGAGTTTTGAATATACCTAGTTCTAGTTTACCAGATTTCAGACTTGGAACGGCAGAATGAATACGCTAAATTCACACTTGGATTGGAACGGCAGAATGAATACGCTAAATTAAGAGGCACGATTCATATATATTTTTCTGAAACCTATCTCTAATATTATATTTATTATAAATTATAATTATTGTGAAATTACTAAAATACCCCTAAGTTTTTTAAGAATTAGTGGGGGGACCATGGGCCCCCTGGCCCCACCCTCCCTCCGCCCCTGCCTGGAGATACTCGTTGGAGTTCACATTACGGTACTCTTGTCAACTTGATACATTTATATTCTTCTATTGTTGATGTTCTTGAGTATGTTGGGGAGAATGGTCATGACGATTCAATAAGGGCTGAAGCTGATGATGTGCTAGAAATTATAAATAGTTTTGAGTTTGTCTTTGTGTTACATCTTATGAAGCAAATCTTGGGAATCACACATGAACTCTCCCAAGTGCTACAAAAGAAAGATCAAGACATTGTTAATGCGATGAATCTTGTCAAGGTAGCAAAATCACGTCTACAAATAATGAGGGAAAAAGATTGGGATGTATTGCTTGCTGATGTTTCTAAGTTTTGTAGCAAATATGAACTGGATGTGCTTGACATGGAAGATGAGTTTGTAGTTCGAAAAAAGGAAGACGTAGAGCTGAGAAAATGAAGAATCTCCACTATTATCGAGTTGAGCTCTTTTGTTCTGTTATTGACTTGCAAGCTCAAGAGTTGAATCGACGTTTTGATGAAGTCAACACAGACTTAGTTTTATGCATGTCATGTTTTGATCCTAGGGATTTATTTTCTGCATTTGATTTGGAGAAGCTGCTTCGTCTTGCACGGTATTATCCTTCTGAATTTTCTGAAGTTGCTTTGTCCGAGCTTAAAAGTCAACTTGAGAACTTTATTTTCGATGTGCGCATAGATGAAAAGTTTTCACAAATATCAGGAATCAGTGGTCTTGCTCAAAAGATGGTTTCTACAAGGAAACATGAAGTTTTTCCAATGGTTTATTCATTAGTTAAGTTGTCATTGATCTTACCAGTTGCCACTGCATCAGTAGAAAGAGCCTTTTCAGCAATGAAGATCATCAAGACTTCTCTACGTAATAGCATGGGAGACCAACTGTTGAATGATTGCTTAGTTCCTTACATCGAAAAGGATGTGTTTGTTAAAGTTACCAATGAAACTATTATGCAGCGGTTTCAGAAGATGAAGAATAGAAGACAAATGTTATGATGTGATTGCATTTGACTTTTACATTTTGAACCTTATAATTTAATTTATGTAATTTTTTTGAAGTTTAATTTTGGACCCCTTTATGAAATCTCTGGCTCCGCCACTGTCTCCAGGTCGCTTCAATGACATTTCTTGATTTAGTCCTCTTCCTATGCTTATTTCATCACTTGCAATCTCTTTAATAATATTCTCTCTCTGTTTCTTCCGAAGTATATCTCTTCGCTTACAAGAACCTCCAACAGTATTACACAAACGAGAGATAGAATTATAAAAAGATCCGACAATTTTATGTTTTTTAGCAACAACAACAATCGTGAGCTGTAGCCATTGAATTACATAAGCTATCTTCTTTCTCCCCCTTTGAATTATTATTGCAGCCAAACAAAAAAACAACCTATGTAGAAAAATTAATTGAATTATATTTGAGTTTTGAATATACCTAGTTCTAGTTTACCAGATTTCAGACTTGGAACGGCAGAATGAATACGCTAAATTCACACTTGGATTGGAACGGCAGAATGAATACGCTAAATTAAGAGGCACGATTCATATATATTTTTCTGAAACCTATCTCTAATATTATATTTATTATAAATTATAATTATTGTGAAATTACTAAAATACCCCTAAGTTTTTTAAGAATTAGTGGGGGGACCATGGGCCCCCTGGCCCCACCCTCCCTCCGCCCCTGCCTGGAGATACTCGTTGGAGTTCACATTACGGTACTCTTGTCAACTTGATACATTTATATTCTTCTATTGTTGATGTTCTTGAGTATGTTGGGGAGAATGGTCATGACGATTCAATAAGGGCTGAAGCTGATGATGTGCTAGAAATTATAAATAGTTTTGAGTTTGTCTTTGTGTTACATCTTATGAAGCAAATCTTGGGAATCACACATGAACTCTCCCAAGTGCTACAAAAGAAAGATCAAGACATTGTTAATGCGATGAATCTTGTCAAGGTAGCAAAATCACGTCTACAAATAATGAGGGAAAAAGATTGGGATGTATTGCTTGCTGATGTTTCTAAGTTTTGTAGCAAATATGAACTGGATGTGCTTGACATGGAAGATGAGTTTGTAGTTCGAAAAAAGGAAGACGTAGAGCTGAGAAAATGAAGAATCTCCACTATTATCGAGTTGAGCTCTTTTGTTCTGTTATTGACTTGCAAGCTCAAGAGTTGAATCGACGTTTTGATGAAGTCAACACAGACTTAGTTTTATGCATGTCATGTTTTGATCCTAGGGATTTATTTTCTGCATTTGATTTGGAGAAGCTGCTTCGTCTTGCACGGTATTATCCTTCTGAATTTTCTGAAGTTGCTTTGTCCGAGCTTAAAAGTCAACTTGAGAACTTTATTTTCGATGTGCGCATAGATGAAAAGTTTTCACAAATATCAGGAATCAGTGGTCTTGCTCAAAAGATGGTTTCTACAAGGAAACATGAAGTTTTTCCAATGGTTTATTCATTAGTTAAGTTGTCATTGATCTTACCAGTTGCCACTGCATCAGTAGAAAGAGCCTTTTCAGCAATGAAGATCATCAAGACTTCTCTACGTAATAGCATGGGAGACCAACTGTTGAATGATTGCTTAGTTCCTTACATCGAAAAGGATGTGTTTGTTAAAGTTACCAATGAAACTATTATGCAGCGGTTTCAGAAGATGAAGAATAGAAGACAAATGTGATGATGTGATTGCATTTGACTTTTACATTTTGAACCTTATAATTTAATTTATGTAATTTTTTTTGAAGTTTAATTTTGGACCCCCATTATGAAATCTCTGGCTCCGCCACTGCCTGTTGCCAATGTACGTTTTCTTTTCTTTTCTTTTGCTCCATAAATTTATTGCTATTATTTTACATTCTAAACAGCTTATATAAACAATAAAAGAAATTAGAGTATGTAGTTGTTGAAATCCCCGTCTTTGTCTCACGTCAACTTAGTCGTGAACACATTCTCATTTTTTCACATCAACTTGGTACTGACATCCTCTTTGTTTATTACTCCAGAGAATCCTTAATGCTTTGGGCCGGGCCGCAATGAGCGAGTCCTGGCCGGGGCGTTGCGTTGGAGGAGAGGAAGATGCGGCCTGGGCCGGTCTCGGGGCCGTAGTTGCGGCTTGGGGACTCTCCAGGGGTCTTGCCCGGCCTAGGGTTAATTGGTTCAGGACGGGCCGCAACGCGGTTCTGCCCAGCGTTAATTCGTGTTCGGGTCGGGCCGACAGCAACTTTTTTTTTAATTCGAAAATTTATCTATAAATGTCACTCCATCCATTTTCATATCTATTCAACTTCATTTCTCTTCCTAAAATTCGAAAAAATGTCTCCTCGTCAAAGATTATTCGATACTCAAATGTCCCGAATGTTAGAAGAGGCGGTACCGACAATCCAAGAAGAAATCAACAATGAAGTTGAACGCTACGACGCTGTTATTCAAGCTTAGAACGAACAACAAGTCCGGGTACCACTACCCGGATGTATATTCACCGAGACCGTGAACAAGCTGCTTTGCGGCTTTTCACATATTATTTCTCTACCGATCCGTGATGGAGTGATCAGATGTTCCGTCGCCGGTTCCGGATGCGGAGGCCTTTGTTCCTGTGCATTGTAAACACAATTGTAGCTAGTGACTTGTATTTCTGCCAAACCATCGATGCTGTGAGCCGGCAAAGTATATCGACTTTGCAGAAATGCACGTATGTCATACGTCAACTCGCTTACGAAACTACAGCAGATATGTTCAATGAGTATCTCCATGTAAGCGAGCATATTGGACGGGATTGCCTAGCTAAATTCTGTCGGGCAGTCATCGAAGCATTCAATGATATATACTTGAGAAAGCCAACGACCGACGACGTTAGGAAGTTGGTGAACTTGCATGAGCGGACCCACGGCTTCTCGGGGATGCCTGGCAGCATCGACTGTATGCACTGGCAGTGAAAGAATTATCCAACGGATTGGAGAGGACAATACACTAGCGGGCACAAGAGCACACATCCCACGATTGTGTTGGTGGCCGTTGCCAACCAACGATTGTGGATCTGGCATGCCTACTTTGGTGTTGCGGGGTCGAACAACGACCTCATTGTGTTGAACAAGTCTCTATTGTTCAATGACTTATGTTCCGGGCTAGCGCCGAACGTAGAGTTCACGGCCAACCACCGTCGGTATAGTATGGGGTACTATCTGGCAGATGGGATCTACCGTTGATGGCCTGTGTTCGTGAAAACTATCACATGTCCGACAATGGATCAGAGGGCATTGTTTGCCGAAAGGAAAGAGGCGACTCGGAAAGATGTGAAGCGTGCATTCAGAGTCCTCCAAGTACGGTGGGCTATTGTGAAGGGAGCGGCTCGTAGTTGGCAGCGTCCACTAATCGCCGCCATCATGTATGCATATATCATAATGCAAACATGATCATTGAGGACGAGGAAGAAAATGTCACTTTGTGGAGCGACGATCCGCTCTCCAGCACCGGGAGTCACTATACTGTCACCGCCCCGCCCGTGCAGGGCCTTCCTCCCGACATCCGCAATGTCATGGTCCGTTCAGCTGCGATGCGCCAAGACGAACTACACACTCACCTCCAAGCCGATCTAATTGAAGAGATTTGGACACGCACCAATGTTTTCTAGCATTGACGTTATGTTTTAAATTTTTTTTTGTATTTTTAAATTTCCATGTTGTAATTTTCAATTTCCGATAGAAGAACAACTTTTTCGTGTTTTAAATTTTTGGTATTTTTTATTTTACTAGTAAAATAGATCGAAGTTGTGAATAGTGTCATTTATTAGTTGTGGCCTGCAGAGTTAGAGCAGTTGTGGCCTGAGACTCAAATTTAGGGGAATGATGACGTGGAGGGGACTTGGGACCTGAATCCGGGCCAGGGTTAAGGATGCTCTTATGTTTCTCAAAAATAAAAACTCTTTCTTTTGTGGTTAGTTTCTTATAAATAGAAAATGGACCCTACCATCCACTACTTTTACTCTTCTTCTCTCTTACTACGTATTTTTTTCTCTTCGTCTCTCTTACTTTACCAATTTAGCATTAAAACCCGGGTCGATTCAAAACTTCTTATTTTTAAGAAACAGTGGGAAGGAGTATTAGATAACTCTCCACTCTTGTGAGGCCTTTTTGAGAGCTTACTTCATGTAATCAGAGTACACCAAGATCAATGACGGGTCTCGGACACGCTGTTGATGTGGCCAAGATAATCAATCAATGATCTGCAAAATCGAGCACTTTCCTAATACCACAAGAATATGAAGATAACATTGAGTACGTAGCGTAGTTGGTGGTCGTGGGCCGCTAATGAGGGGTAGTACACCAAGATGTCATCGAAGAAGACGATCATAAATTTGCTCAGTGAAATATGTGGTTCATGGCGGGTTGGAAAGAGGATGATGCATTTGTGAGGCCAAGAAAGGCATGGTGATTAATTCATAGTGGTCGTTATGTGTTCTAAATATTGTTTGGAACACGTCATCGGTGCGCATGCAGATTTGATGATAGCCAGATTGGAGGTCTAATTTGGAAAATACACCATGCTCATCAAATAATCCATCGGTTGTAGGAAACTAGGAATTAGGAAGTGATCATGAACGGTATCCGTGTTTAGGATGTAGAAGCAAAATCAACTTTCTTTTTTCTTACGAGGAGCATAAGCAAAGAAAACAGGTTAAAACTTGGGCCAATGAAGCCTTGAGTGAACATTTCACAAACTAGGCGTTCAATATCTGCCTTAGATAACAATATGGCCTGACGTTGATAGTATTTGCATTTGGTATCATGTGAATGCGGTATTCCCAGAGTTGGGATGGCTTTGGCATCTTGGCGGGAAAATCAATCAGCTCTAGCTTTCATAGCATTGTTAGCGACTACCGAATATATCTTGCATAAATTAAGTATGCAAAAATAAGACATATACTAAAAATGTAGAATAAGCTTTTCGTCTGCGACTATGGGATGTAGAATTGATGTGTACTTGACACGTCCCCAAAGATGGCTGTGTCAACGGGTAACGTGGTCTCGACGACAATCGATTCTATCGAAACATCTACGTTGTCGGCATTGTCCATGAAGGCGAGGATGGCGCTTATTCACAAAACACACAAAGACCTTTTCATTGGCATTTAATCATTTAGCTAAGGAACACGTAAAATAGGTAATGATGTGGCAGGGGCGGGCGAAGATGTGCAATTTTATGGGGATGAGTACGACACGAGGTCGGCTGTCGGGGACTGTTGGACTGTCAGTGCAGCCCACAACATGTGAGTTGACCCGAATAACCCGCTAAATTTTAGAGGGTTAGAGGTGGTAATTTCTAGTCCGATAAAATTTTAATCCGATTAGCACGCAATCCGAGTAGGGCTGACCCGGTGTGTTGGACCTCGGTGCAAGTATTGTCTATTATTCCTTCTATTTGACACCTTATTCGATACTTACTTGATGCCTTTTTATAATATAAATAACTAAACAAAACAACCTTCAGTTTTATATTAAATATACATACATATTAGATTTTTGTTAATGAAATACTCCATCCGTTACTTTAACTATTTATTATAATTTTTATAAAACAAATGTGCAAAAGTGACCGGGACTCCTAAAGTGGGACGAAGGGAGTAATAGATAAATAAATTAGAAATTAAATTTCAATTAAATATTTTTAATTTCTAAAATATGCTTAAAAAATTCTCTAAAATGCTTAAGTTTTACTTTATCTATTTAAATCCTAAATAGTACTCCCTCGGTCCGCCATTAGAAGTCTCATTTATGAGCGGCACGAGTTTTAAGAAATGTTATGATAAATGGGTAGAAAAAAGTTAGTGGAATAGAGGTCCCACTTGTATATATTAGTTTTAAATGAAATGTGAGTGAAATAAGCTATTGGAAGGTGGGACCCTATTACCATTTATGGTAAAAAGTGAATCGTGACTCCTATTCGCGGACAAACTAAAATGAAAAAACGGGACCCCTATTCGCAGTCAGAGGGATTAGTATTTAATCATTTATGAGTTTAAACATGTATCTCATAATTATCATAATTTACATCCTATAAATATGATTAATTTTCATCATTATTTATTATATTGATGACATATTAATTTTTTCGATTGCAGCCTGACTAACTGATAAGGCTCGTTTCATGCATTATTTTTTGGTAATATTACATGCTTTTTGGGGGAGATAATGCGCAAATTTGAGCTTAAGTGTGCAGATATTTGCTGGGTCAAGAAGATGCTGCAAATTGACGGAGCAGATGTAAAATTAGCAAAAAAATGAGTAAAAAGTATCAAAAATCTGCTAGGTCAAGGAGAATTATCAGGAGAGCTGGTGCGTGAAAAATCTGCCAGACCCAGGAACGCACACAAATCACCCGGGGCGGGGAAAATGGAGCAGAAAAAGTGAAGAAAGGACCAGATTTAAAAGATCCTATTTCAAGGGTAAAAACGTCAAATCATGAAGAGCACACCCTAGGGATTCAAGCTTGAAGCCTCCCTATATAAAGAGACCAACATGAATGAAGAAAGGGAGCGCTTAACGCTATGGTAGTTTAGGTAGGGAGCTCTCGGTAGCGCTTAACGCTACCGTTCTCGTAGTTTAGGTAGGAAACTCTCATAGGCGTTTAACGCCACTGCTCTCTTAGCTTAGTTTAGTTTGGTTGCTGATTTCTTAGCTTAGTTCAATGGTTTCGACGGTGGAATTGACGCCTCCGACGTTGGATCCTTGCTTTCTTTACCGTTTTTGAGACGATGTAGTAAGATCTCGAGTTTCATCGGAGGAATTGACGACTCCGCCTTTGGATCTCGACTTATTTCTGGTTTTATTAAGCTTTGGTGTTTATTTTCATGTTGATGATGCTATTTACTCATGTTTCTTGGATGCTTTTCGCAATTGATGGCTTAGATGTTTAGATCCATGATGTTTACATGATTTCCAGTAGTTTAGAGGTTGAGATATAGTTGTTCTCGTGCTCGATTTCTGAGATCTAATAGTTTAGGTGATGCATGCAAGGTATATCTGTGTTTATTCTGCTTTCCGCTTGACCCAGGAGAGTAGATCTGGTAGTTCTAGCTTGAATTTCGTGTTTACGAGAGGTTTTGAAGCATGCTTTGTTTTCATGGTGTTCAATGCTATGTTTTCACTCTGTTTTTAGCTTAGTTACATGAAGAAGATGAAGTTTGCTGGTAGTTAGGATCAGATCTGCTTTAGTATGTTAGTTGCAGCCTTCTTGTCAGTAGCTATTTAGGGAAATCTGTTCTGCTGCTTTTCTTACGATCTGTTGTCTGGCTGTTTTAGGAAACTTATTTGCTTGACCCAGGAAACTTGTTTGCTCGACCCAGGAAATTCGGTGAATGATCCAAAGTTAAATTCAGTTTCGAATCATGCATGCGTTTATATTTCAAGCAATTTCCATTCTCTGGACCCAGTAGATAGAATAGATTAGATTTATTTTCCCAGGTCTAGTAGTTAAAACTCAACCTTTTTGTTGCGTGACAGCAGCCGATCCTTTTTCCGTTTGTGTCGTAGAAACAATCTCGAGTAGGTCCCTAGTCTCTGTGGTTCGACCCCGCTCTTGCCGCTTATACTATGTAATATTTGTTGCATTAGTGGGAAAATTATAAATCTTGTTGAAAGGAGGAACACGTGCACACGACACACGTGCAAAGGTCCTCCCTTCACTAACTCACTGGGCTATCCTGAAACCCGAACTTTTAGGGTTAGCATTGAATATTTATAACTCGATAAAAATCACAACCTAGTTTGTCCACACCCGATTAACCTGAAATTCGATTAGGGTTGGTTAGAAACCTGTTGGGATGACTGGATTGACATGCGTCAATGACAATCGTCTCTGGTTAGCACATTGCCCATTCACGGCCCAGGGCAAAAGTTGCCAGTGTTTTGGATTTTCAGATGTTGAAATGTTGTTTAAGTACTACAATAGGCAAATGTGACATTTAAAGACGGAAGAACTGAAAAGAAAACATGGGACACATATTCGCAATGAAAGGATTATTTAGTATTCTCTTTGGTCCCCTATAGATCTCTTATATTTGAATGATGTGAGTTTTAGGAATTGTTGACTTTGTGAAAGAAGATGAGTGAAAAAAGTTGGTAGAATAAGAGTCATAATATTATTTAATTTTATCTAGTAAAAATTGTAAGTTAAATAAGTTAGTGGATATGAAGTTCGTTTACTAAAATTAATAACAATGGTATTTATTGGGACGGTCCAAATAAAAAAAATATGAGATACAATATATAAATAAGACTGGAGTATTTATGAAAAAGAATACGCACAATTAAAGTAAAATACATAAAATATTTAAAAACTACTGGTATACACCAAACTTGTGAAAATTTTTCACAATTTGTCCAGTTTTAGGCGAATTATTCATATACAGTATGTTCAAGGCTGCACCTTGTTTATTTTTTTAATACATGTCATTTACTCCATAGAATTAGATTAAATTAAACGAAATGTATTGTATAGTCTATGGACAGTCATAAACTCATCGTTTAAAAAAATCAAACATGGTTTTTTTTGTTAAGTTAGAGATCATTTATACTCCTCCTTTTGTCCTAAAATTGATGTCACATTTTCATTTTTATTTTTATTTTATAAAAGTGTCATATTTTCTCTCTTCATTTAACATACAAAACAAAATTTCCTAAAATTTTGTATCATCATCCAAGTATGACATTTATTATCGGACGAAGGGTATCATATTATTATAATTATGAATTTATTGAGTTACCTATAGTTAGTTCATAAACTATAATTTTCACTTATAATTCTACAACCGAAAAAACACGTTTCTGCGCAAATTATAAAATAGATTATTAGAAAATGGTGTCTATCTGTATTTTATTCTTCAAGTAGTTAGTTAGCAAACAAAGACTAATTTCAATTGTTAGTCAAATAATGTCTCAATTATATTTGTTTATTTATGTATATTTCCAAGTTGTATTAAGATTGAATTGGTGCAGGCTGAAGAAAGAGGATTGAGGGTCCAACATATGCAATTAATGAAGGAAATGAAGGAAGTGAAACGCAGACATTCGTAAGGGACAACATTTATCCTGAGATACATTAAATATTTTATGAATATTAAGTTTATTATACATCAATTTTTTCTTTAATAAGAATGGGAGTTCCCATTTATGGATTGTAGTGATTCGAACTCAACTTATCTATTGGGATCGAAAAATCTTACTACTAAGTAAATTGCACTTCATTATTAAAATTGGCATTATAATTAACGTACTCGTAATTACAAAATTTTAATTTTTTATCAAATAATAATAGCATTATCTTATTCTGACTAAATTTATATTGTGTAAAAATATTGAATATATGTGTTTATCTAGTGCATTTGACAAGGTGTTTTTGTCATATAGAGACGATCAATTTGACTATGAGGGAGGAATGTTTTACTATATAACAAAATAACAACTATTAGTTATCCTATGCTTTAATTCCAATAAAATTGAGTAAATAATTATTTTCTTCTTTGTATTACATGCTTTATGACACTATCTTCGTCCCTTCATAACTGAGTCACTTCAACATGTTTTAGAGAAATAATACTTGTTCCATTAAATAGTTAAAGTGAATAAGGAGTAAAATAAGAGAGATAATAAGGAAGAGAAGATAGTACTATATTTATAATAATTATTTGTAAATAAAAGAAAACCTTCATATAATTTAGGGTTAGTTGTTTGTAAAATAACAAAGAATAGACCATTCTTGATATATCCCAAGCCTTTCCAAATTTGAACAATAAATCACTATGTTTGAAAAATTCTCAAATATCTCATCCGACGAAAAGAAGGGGAAAAATTATCTAACTTGGCACACTAAGAAGTTGACATGGCATGAGTGTTTGAGCAATGAAACGACATCGTATTTGAACTTTAAAACGACGATTTTTCATCCTTTTCATTTTATTTTATTTTTATACACTCCCTCTAGGCTCTAAAACATGTCCCATTCTTTCTTCTGCGTTTTTACCACTGTCGCCGCTTATGTCGACCCCACACCATGGCTTCACTGCCGTCACATGCTCCGTCGTCATCTCTCTAATTAACGGGAACGGATCCTCCACTGTTATTTAAAATTAAAACACAACACAACCTGCTGTGCATGAAACGCAAAGAATAGTGAACGAAACACATATATGTACTTCTAACTTGTTTCTTCAGTTTCAATTCTTCTTCCTACAATTATCTTTAGGCAATTACTAATTCACATCATTCCATCCACGTGGCCCCACCACACCGAGGCATTATCTCTTTAGTCAATGTAAATAATTTTGAGTAATAATTGTTTTCAAGTTTTTTTTATCACTAACTATTAATCTGATTTGTTATATTCAAAAGTGTAAATAGTGATGAAATCTCATATACCATGATTATACTAGTTTTGTTTTTGTTTTTTTATTATAAGAATTCCCTCATATACCATGATTATACTAGTTTTGTTTTTGTTTTTTTATTATACGAATTCCATCATTTACACTTTATAA
Source organism: Salvia splendens (assembly GCF_004379255.2). Classification (NCBI taxonomy): domain Eukaryota; kingdom Viridiplantae; phylum Streptophyta; class Magnoliopsida; order Lamiales; family Lamiaceae; genus Salvia; species Salvia splendens. The sequence continues at coordinate 10,111,097 of NC_056050.1, read as the reverse complement.
AATATAATGTAAAAATCATTAACCCTTAATTTTTGTTAATTACACCTATTTCATGTTATTAAACTAAGTGGAGTATTATTCTAACTAGTATTAGCCCACGTGCTATACACGATCCATTTCATTTTCCTCATATTGAATATATGATGATATATTTGTAAGGATATCTATATTCACTTGAAACCATATTAATCCAATGCTTCAATAATTCATCCTTCTTTCCAGAAATATATTCATTTATCTTACAACATAAGCATCTAGTATCATTTATTAGATTGTATTTTATATTTATTAGTTAATTATAGTATAATCCAATAGTATGAAAAGAAGCTAAAAAAGAGAGCGAAATATAAATGACCGAATTCAACAAAATTATACTAATTCAACATTATTAATTTTCAAATTAATTCCTTTTGGATTCACTATATAGCTAGAAATTTAGAGAACTCGTCATCATCTTAAATATTAGTAATTCATCCATATGTTGAGTCACACACACGCACACATGGAATTACATCATATTTGACTTTATATAACTAAATATCCTAATATTAAAACAATAAGTAACCAAGCCTTAAAAGTCTGTATTACTTCGTGAAATTGGATGATCAAGCCGAATATCAACAAAATTTAAAATATGTTAGCCCATCAACTAAAATCAATCCAAATGTGACTCAACCTACTCTCAGTTTATATGACATTCAGCTCACTTTCTGAAACCTAGCTTCTCAGTTCTCCCTCAGCCGCCAACCACCATCATGCCTCTCACTTTTACAAATGAACAATTTATGGATGTCTATCTTGGTATTGATTGTGAAGCTTTCTCAAGCGAAACATATACCTGCAAAAATAAGTAAAGATTCTATAAAATAATTATTCATCTAGTATTTTTTATTGTTTGCAATAACATAATGAGTAGGATAAAATACAGTAATAAAAAAGAAAGCTAGCAAACTAAAATAAGACAAACATAAAAGATAAAATAAGACGGTTAAGAACACAAATAAGATAAAATGCTGAGAGAGAATATAATACATTGACTTTCTTCACTGAAATGATATTGTTGATTAATGGAATTAGTATTTATAGAAAAATTTGATGGTAGCTCAATATTTTTTATTATAAATTTAATTAATATTAATACTGTAATAAATGCCTCACTTGCTACATTTCAAATTATTGTGAGCAGTGAAAGTGTTTGTAAATAAAAAATTTAACTTATCAATTTAAGTTTGTAACGTTAGTACCTCATTTTTCTAAATACAATTGTAACGATACTGACTTTGAAATGCATATTCCAATCTCATTTAGTAGTAATCTCAGTTATCATCGTTCATTATATATGACACAATAACAAAAGCTTTAAATTTATAAATCAAAATTTGATGTCTTTGGAATCATACCAATATTAGCCGCCAGATTTAGTTCTTGCAACTGAATCTTCAATTCAGCCAACTCTTTAGGAGCCATTCGGTATGGTGCTTTCGATACTGGCGCAGATCCGGGTTCCAAGTCGATATAAACTCCACTTGTCTGTCGGGCGGCAGTCCAGGCAAAGTTTCAGGGAACACATTGGGAAAAAAATCTCGTACTACTGCCACATCTTCCATTCTCAAATCCTTCTTTTTCTCTCCGTTCAAGTACACAAGATACGCAGAACGCCATTTTCTTATCATCGTGGTTGCTTGTAAAGCAGAGATTATGGAGGTTCTTCGGTTCAAAGAGATCCCGTGCAAGATGGTCAGCTCGTCGCCAGGGGCTTGGAAAGAAATCTGTCTCTCTTTACAGTGAATCGTTGCGTGGTTCTTGGTAAGCCAATCCATTCCCAAAATTTTGTCGAAAAAAGAAACTTATTCCTTATGAGTATCTGAATAGCTCAACTTCATCCTTTCACTGAAGTCTAGTACCAAGAACTCAAAAATTGATCAAACAGTCTTACTTGGATATGAACTTATTTCCAAAATTGTAACAACACTGCTGAAATTGTCTTAATCGGAAAGGCTGTAGAATTAATCAAGAAAACAACAACAACATTTCTAGCTCGACTTTTGTTTTGAATCTCACTAACTTGCAACAATAGGTTATGATCATCCCCACTGAGCTTGAAGGGACATAAGATAGGTCATGCATGCAGGGTGGAATCGAAGTAATTCTCAATTCACATGGTAGGCTACCAAACAAGAAAATTCAGTTGTTCGACCAAATTTGAAAGGTCCATATATCAATGGAAAAGGACTTAAACATGTCACGACAAAAATGATCAGTTGCATGAGGACTGAGAAATGTAGGTAGTTGTCACAAAGTAGCACTGATCATGGTTCCACGAAAATCATAATATGGAATAATAAAATCACATCAATGGGTTCATAAGTTTGTGAAAGGCAACCAAAGTCAAAGGAACTTTAAAAAGAATAAAGTGGATTAAATTCGTTAAGGCATTGTACAAAATATAGGCCTTAATTTCGTTATGTAGAAAGAAAAGTTCTATTTTGGAAATGATACATATAGGGGAATTGAACCAAAAAGAATTTCACTCTGTAAGAAAGAACTTGACACAGACATGGTTACAAAATGGAAAGTTGAACAAAAGTTCGAAGAAGAATATGTCTGCGAAACGTGATTATATTGAAGGACATAACTGCAAGCAGCCTTAGGAATGAAGTTCAGTAGAAAAGGCTCACAAAGTCAAAATATTGTTCGTATAAATAATAAGTCAAGAGGACTACAATATAATCACGTTATATTTTATACTTTCAACATGATTTAATGACTAACTCAAAAAGAGATGTCATTTCACCAATTGGTACCATACTCGTATACTTTATACTTTCATAATTCAGTGCCTTTTTCCATTTAGGAAAGTTACTTCTTTTATTCATACATTCACCGTCTTTACCCAAGACATACTAACTCTTTCTTTAATCACGTTACCCAATTAAGAAACATCAACTCTTTATTTAAACTTAGTATTTTCAACTGTTCACTCGAATTAACTGCATGAGTTATTTCTCAATTTCAAACTTTTAAACATCTTGACTTTCTTCTGAAAAAGAACAAGTTACCTTTTTCCTCGTTGAGTGCAATTGGTGGGAGTGCTAAGAGCATTTTCATCGATTAGACAGTCTAGTGGAACAAGGCTAGACCAAAGATTTTCAAAGAAGACTCTCGGGTTCAGAGCTAGAAAGAATGCTCTGATACCACTCTGTCACGACCGCATTTTCTAAGGATAGAAAACACGGTTGATCGCGACTAGGGGAGGATTAAAGAAGCGGGGAAGAAAGGGGGAAAACAACACAACTCGACCATAGCTCCAAACAAATGGGAAAACTCGAATAAAATCAGAGTATCATTTCAACAATTAGCAACTCGAGATAAAATTATCTCAACAATACTTGGCGAAAGAAACCATATTCAGCGGAAGCATTCGAGAGTAGAATACTATTATGTATGAAGACATAATATATTCAGAAAGTTGTATTTACCATCTTCTTCACTTTCATGCTCAACACCCACCGCGTTCGTCACCACTCAACCTGCACATAGGGAAGACATATGCAGGGCTGAGTACTTGATGCACTCAGTGGACAAATGCCAAAACAATTTTATAAAAACAGTGATATCATGCCACCATTGAGTGACCTCGGGGTTTTAACTTGAAAAGGCCCGAGACACTAAAAATATCTTCACCACAAACTTTCAAATCATCCTCAAATCCTTTTTCCACATCATTTCAAAGCACAACCATTTCTCCTTGAATTATTTAAGAAACTGCCATATTTGTTCTTTAGGGTGCCGTGTAAGGGGGCCACTTTCCACGAGCATGAAAACCGGCCAACCCGTTCGATGGCTCACGGTCCTCATCGTGTACACTAGTCTGAATAGGGACTCACTCCCTAGACAAACCCGAATTCGATTAAACTCATAACTTCTAGTAGGGACTCACTCCCCACTAAGTAATCATCAACATCAACATCAATCTTATCAACATCAACATCTTGTGAACGAGAATGTGGCCGCAAACTCGATCACTAAACCGGCCGACTCAAAAGACGGCTCACGATCCCCATTGGTGTACACTAGCCTGAGTAGGGATTCATTCCCTAGTCAGACCCGAATTCGATTTCAATAGGTCTAGTAGGGACAACTCCCTTGCTAAACAAACAGATAGACATTTCTCAAAACAAATACATGGCATGACATACCCTTTGTAAACTTTATTTTTCCGCAAAAACATATTTAAAATATAACTCATTTTTCTGTCAAGGTCGAGCATCATCATATCACATCCACAAAGTCGAGCACTTCACAACAACTCAAAAGCTATCACTTTCACAACCCATTCACAACATATGACAATCATTTTCACACTTTAAACACATATATCACATCGTCATGGAGTGAAATAATAATTGGCAATCACACTTAGAAAGCAATTCATCACTTAAAAAGATGCTCAAACCGGATATAATAAATCGCAAGCTTTTGAAAATAATTTAGTTCGAAAGCCCACCTCGTTCGCTTAAAGGTGTCGCACTTGAGTATTTCCTCATTCCGGAGTGGAGTCTCACAGAACAATTCCCTTTAAATAATAACACAACAATCAGCACGAGAAACTACTAAATAGAATGCATGCACCCTCATTAAAATCTTTTATCTCATTTCTCGATTTTCGTGTATTTTCAATTGTTCGGTGGCCGCCCAAGGCGTCGCATGAGACGCCGGTCGGCCGCTCACGCCCATAATTCCTCCGTTGGCTCCTCGTATTTTTTTCTCAACGATATCGAATTAAATCCTAAGATTTAATTGAGCACACGAACTAATTATCGAAGATGTTTTCCCTCGCAAATGTATTTATTTCGGACTTGGGATAAATTATTCATCCTTCGAAAAAAATTCCGGGATTAATTAAATATTCCTCACCATTAAATTTATTCATCGGCCCAAGGATTTAAATTAATCTTGCCCAAGTAAATTTTATTCTCAGCCCAACTAATAATTTAGTAGTTGGCCCAACCTTTTTCCCTCCCATTTAATTTAGGGTCCAAAACCAAAATAAAATGGAACCCAAACTAACAAATCATCACTCTAATATAATAGGCCCAATTCAAAAAAATAAGTGAGCCCAAATGAGAGGAACCCACATATCAAATACCCTAAGTCATCTTCTTTCTCCCTTATTCACCAAAAATGCACAGCCTCCTTCCCCTCTCCCTCTCTTCGCCGCCGATCCGCCGCCCTACCAGCGCCGCCGCTCCGGCAGCGTCCCTTTCCTCTCCCTCTCTCTCTCTCTCTCTCTTCTCTTCCCTCTTCTCTCTCCCTCACGTTGCCGCCGTCCTCTCTTTCTCTCCAGATTCACCGCCGCCGACACTGTGCATGCACAGGCGGCGGCTTCGCCGGCCTCTTCCCAGAGTCCGGCCGTATTAGCAGCGGCCTCTCTCTCTTGGTCGGTCTCTCTCTCTCCCCCCCAATTCGCCGCACCGCCGCCGCCGCTGTGGATCCATTGCGTTGACGTCGCCGCTGCCCGCCGATGGTCGCTGCTGTGCAGTCGCCGTTGCTCGGCGCCGGGAGACGCTGCTGCCGCGCGTCCAGACCTTCTACCATCGCGTCGATCCCCACACCGGTGGCCTCTTCTCGTCGGTAAGCTACTGCTCGCCCCTCCGTCGCACACCATGTGGGGTCACCGCTGACGTACAGCAGCGCCGAGTCCGGTGCCTGTTGTCGCTGCCCGTTGTTGCTGTCCGGTGGCTGCTCGATGGTCCCCGAACAGTGTGGCCACACTATTCACCCACGAGACCGGCCGACTAGCAAGGACGGCACCCGATCCCACCAGTGTACACAGCCTGATAGGGTTTGGCCCTACTCAGACCCGAATTGGTTTCACACATAGCCATATAGCCTAACGGAGTAAACTCAGACGAACTAGGCATCAGGCAACAATCTCAACATCAAAACAATCATGGCATGACATAACACTTTAAACCACCCTTATAGCTCCACAATCATATTTCGAAACATAAAAGAGTTTTAGTAAACAAAGCCCACCTCGCTTGCTTATACCACATAATCACAACTCAAAAGCAACCCTCGTTCCTTGTGCCCACGTACGCACAACAACCCTTGTCAACACCACAACACAATCAACCTTCCATCAATATAATTTATCATGCATGTCCTATCGTTCCTTTCATCGTTTTCTTAAATTACCCATCCCGAACTTTCACCAACATAAGGAAACACACCATAGTATACCTCAACGTATGACACATAACCACTCCATAAGATACGTTCCTTAATCACACATGCATCATGTAATTCCTCCAAATCACACATGCATCATGTAATTCATCCAAACTTGACAACAAGTATTATTTTAACATGGCGGAAATCTGGCAGAACTGCGCAGTCGTTTTGTAAAAATTATTAAAAATCCATCCGACCTCCTTTGGGGCTAAAATGTTGCTACAACATATTAGACACATCAAGGATCATCCAATTAAAATTTCACATCAAAATCACACCTTTAGGTTGGTCAAATCAAAAACGAAAATCACTGGACGAGAATACAAATTCTGACAAAACTGCGCAGTTAACTTTAAATTTTTGTCTTTCGTCAAAAGAGGCTGAAGTTTATACACACCACAGGAGACATCTCAAATGTTTCTTAGTTAAATTTTCATGCCAAAGTAAGATCGTTTGGTCGGTCAAACATTCGTCGGAACCTACTGTCCGAACACCACAGAAATCATGGTCAACATTCACAAACTAGGGTTTGTCTATCATACATCCACACATTCATATTCATGCTTTCAACACGTATTCATGCTTCAAAAATGACATCACAACCATGGTCTCCTATTTACACATAATATTCACCAATGAATCATCCACAAACTCACATACACACATACATACACGCACATACACACTTTTCTTATGAAATCATTCTTCCCAACCGATTAAATTCTAAGATCTATGATTTCTACACTCATTATATACATGAGGGAATCAAGAAATATGGATTCAATGGTAAAGGTGAGAGATGATTCAAGTATACCTTTCCCTTGCAAAAATAATCGGTAGAAGCGAAAAGTGGCTCGATTCTTCAATGAATCTTGAATCTCCAACTCCAAAATGATGCAAGAACAAGGGATTGGTGAAGAATTCGTGGAGAAGGAGAGAGGGAGAGAAAAATTGTGTGGGAGAAAGGGAGAATGAAGGGGGGCATTTTTTGTGCTAGGGTTAGAGTTTCTCTAGCATTTAATTAATAATTATTCTCACATTAATTAAAATAATTATGGAAGAATAAAATAGAGGTCAATAAATAAATCCACAATTAAAATAAGAAATAGGCGTGTATGAGGGAAGGAGGATTTTCAAAAATTAGGCATTATTTGGAGAGAAATATATTCACAATTTGGTAAAAATATATTGGGTCTTTCATAAATAAGGTAACAAGATAAATTAAAAGAAATCTCCAAGAAAGAAATAAAGGGGGCGTGTATTTTAAGGGAGTAGCAAGGAAAAATTTAAATCCTCCAATAAAATAGGAATATGATCTGAATTTGGTACTTTCTTTTTGTAGGAAAAGACCCCCACAAAATAGGTAACAAATAAATTAATTCCCCAAGGAAAATCATAGGTACATGGGCGAAAATTTATTGGCCTTAAAGAAGGAAATAGTCAAATCCTAATTAAAATAATTAAATCTACAAAAATAATTCATCCTCCTAATTAATAGGGGATTTTTGAAGATTCCAAGGAAAACGCTAAGGGTCGAAAATCATTTAGAATAAATTAGGGATAATTTGGTTTGAATTTAATTTGGATAAATACCACAAAACAATTTATTAAATCCAAGAAAGAAAATAATATTTTCAATACTTTGAAGAGGCCGAAAATTCCAAATAACATGGCTAGAACAAAATGCATGATCCCATTTAATTAATTTCCCACATTGGAAAAATATAGTACATTAATCCACATAACTTTCAACAATTAAAACTCACATCGTTAACTCAAACACATAGAAATTAAATTCCATGAATGAAATTCCAAATTCAACTACCACATTAAAGAGAGCAAAAAGTCGCAAAAATTTCGGGGTGGTACATCCTTCCCCTCTTAACAGAAATTTCGTCCCGAAATTTGATCGTCTTACATAAACAACTCAGGGTACTTTTCCATCATTCTATCTTTTAACTCCCACGTGGCTTCCTCGGGACCATGGTGTCTCCACAACACCTTCACGGATGTTATTGATTTGTTTCGCATCTCTTGTACCTTTTGATCTAGGATCGCTTCGGGTCTCTCCTCGTAGCTCATGTCGGGGATCAAGACAACCTCTTTTTGACGAATCACATGCTTGGGATCGAACACATACTTGCACAACTGCGACACATGGAACACGTTGTGCACATTCCCAAAACTAGAAGATAACGCCAAGCGGTACGCTACAAGACCTACTTCGACAACAATCTCGTACGGCCCTACAAAACGCGGTTTCAATTTACCCTTCACGCCAAACCATACGACTCCTCTCGTCGGGGATACTTTCAAGAACACTTTGTCACCAACATCGAATTTGATCTCCATTCGGCGCACATCGGCATACGACTTCTGTTTATCTTGAGCTTCCTTGATCCTTGCACGGATTTGATGCACAATTTCGGTAATCTCCTTGATAGTTTCGGGTCCTAACATCTTTCTTTCACTAACCTCATCCCAATGGAGTAGGGATCGACACTTCCTGCCATACAATGCTTCATACGGCGCCATATCGATCGTCACTTGATAGCTATTGTTGTAGGAGAATTCAACCAATGGTAGAACAGTCTCCCAACTTTCCCCTCGATCTAGGACAACGGCGCGTAGCATATACTCAAGTGTTTGAATTGTCCTTTCCGACTCTCCGTCCGATTGTGGGTGATAAGCAGGGCTAAAGTTCAATTTCGTGCCTAGCTCCCGTTGCAAACTCATCCAAAACTTTGACGTGAATTTCATATCGCGATCAGATACAGTGGTCCTTGGCACTCCATGTAAACGTACAATCTCACTCACGTAGGGCTTAGCTAACTTGTTCGATCCGTAGGTAATCCTTATTGGTTAGAAGTGCGCGCTATTAGTGAGTCGATCGATAATCACCCAAATCGCAGTGTTTCCCTTTTGTGACTTTGGCAAACCCGTCACAAAATCCATGGCTATATGTTCCCACTTCCATTAGGGAATTTCAAGCGGTTGCAATTTCCCATATGGCCTTTGGTGTAAGGCCTTCACTTGTTGACAAGCTACACATCGTCTCACGAACGATGGTACGTCTCCTTTCATTCCGTTCCACCAAAAGCTTTGCATCAAATCTCGATACATCTTCGTGCTTGCAGGGTGAGGAGTGTATGGGGTGTCGTGTGCTTCACTCAAAATCTCATCTTTCAGTGCCTCGTCGTTCGGCACACATAATCGTCCATCGAACGTCAAAGCATTGTCCACCTCTTCACGAAGATGGTCAAGTTTCTCGGTCCCCACCTTCGCACGTGTTTCTTACAACTTCCCATTACGTCGCTGAGCTTCTATGATCTTGGTTCTTAAGTCTGGCTCAAACACTAACGTCACTATTCTTCCTTCCACTGTCTCCAAGTGCATTCTATCGAATTCACGGATCAACGCTTCCTCTTGAGTTAGGAAAGAAGCCAGTTGAGGTTGGTTCTTCCTACTCAAAGCATCAGCCACTACGTCGCCTTGCCTGGATGATAGTGAATACCACAATCGTAACCCTTCACGATCTCTAGCCAACGTCGCTGTCGCATGTTTAGTTCCTTCTGCTCAAAGTACTTGAGACCCTTGTGATCCGTAAAAATCTCGCATCTCACTCCATAGAGATGGTGTCTCCAAATCTTTAGCGCGTGCACTACTGCTGCTAGCTCCAAATCATGAGTTGGAAAATTAAGTTAATTCGGTCTCAACTGTCGGGAAGCCTATGCTATCACTTTCCCATCCTGCATCAACACGCATCCTAGTCCTACTTTTGACGCGTCAGTACAAACGGCGAAGTCCTTGTCAAGTTCTGGTACCGCTAGGACAGGTATTGTAGTCAATTTCTCCTTCAATAGGTGAAAACTTGCCTCCCATCCCGACGTCCAAACCACCTTGATTCCTGGAGGGTCTTGGAAAGGGTCGAAAACATGGATAGAATGCGGATCAAGTTATATGGAATGATAACCAAACCGATTGATTCAGCTAGCAAATGTCGTTGCCACTTAATCAATGCACTCTAGTTCTCGCTCTTTCCTCCTTGCCAAAGTAATTTATAACTCCCAATTTCGCACAACTTTAACAGTAAAGCGGCAAGTTCGGGGTCGATTCCACAGAGAAGTTGGTGTGTCGAGTGTGTGAGTAGTGAACAGGGGATTTTGGCTGCTGCCACGCTTTAACTTGGGAGTTTTAACTGCTGATTTTACTCTAGGCAGAATTTAAACTATTTAACTTGCACAAGGTAAATTTAACTACTTGATCAAGTGAGTTGCAGACGTAACGAAATAGTAAATGCGAGGATGAAAACGAAAGCACTTCAATTAAACTAAAACTTGGAGATTACAGCAAAGCTTGAAATTTAAACTAAGCTAACTTCTGGAAATTAAACTAAACTAACACTTCGAAAACTAAGAAAGCGGTAAAAACCGAGAAGAATCTCGGCAGGAGACTTAAGATTACGCTAACAGAAAACAAGTATTCTGCAGCGCTCCCTTCGGTCGCCCTTCTAACTAAGCTATCTAGAGATTTTGACTAAGCTAGAGAACTGAACTAAACTAGAGAGCTAAACTAAGCTAGATAACTAAGCTAAACTAGACAGAAAGTAAAGGAGCGGATGTTTTTCTTGTGGTAACATGTCCTCTATTTATAGGCTCGTCTTCGACTCCCAGCTGGATAACGATCTTGACAGGGAATATTCGCTCATGCAGAGAATGAACGACTCATTGATTGCTACGTGCTATTCTTCTAGAATGACGACATTTTTTTTGTAACAACTTCGTGACTCAGCTTCGCCCTTGCGTCTCATTGATAAGGCTAATTTCATGCATAGGTCTAGGGCTTTAATTCGTGAGATTTCTGGGTCTAATGCACGTTTTAAGCCAGGTGTGTGAAGATTGTTCGCCAGGTCCAGCAAATGAGGGAGACAGTTGCGTGGACCTAGGAAGAAGGCGAATAAGTGGACATTATGCAGAAAATTGCTCGACGGAGGAAGCCTCAGAGTTGAAGGGTAGAATGGAGATTTCTACGAAGACTCTAGAAGGTTATGTCCGCATCTATAAAAGGCAGAAGCATGCAGCGCTGGAGGGATCTTCTCGGTTGGAGACCTTGCTAACAGCCTGAGCTTAGTCCATTCCTTTCACACTCTTGGGTTCTTTTGGTGGGAAATTCATGGCACATTAGGGAATGCACCTCTAGCTTTCATACACTCTCGACCTGGTTGTAACACCGTCCTTTTTGAGGGCGAAGAAACAATTCATTTTCCACTTTCGTTTCTGTTGAATTCGCCGAGCTTCGCTGTTCGAAGCTCGGACCTCTTGATTCTCTGAATATTTCTACTTTTATGCAATTTTCGTTTTCGCTTACGTTGGTCGTGATGATTTCTGCGGATTGAATTTGTTTACTTGAATTCTGAAGTTGGATTGTTGGAGTGGTTTTTGCTTTGTGGTTATTTTCTGGATTACTGCAGGTTAATGGTGAGATCTGGAAGAATGGAGTTTGTTTGTGGATGGATCGAAGTACTAACTTGCTAATGCTGTGGGTTGTGTCTGTGATTGTTGGAATTTGGAGGTGATTGGAGTGGATCTGCGAGAATCGGAGTTATGGAGTTGATTTTGCCGGGTACTGAGTTCGGATGGCTTGGATCCGGAGCGGATTAAGCGTTCAACGTGAATCTGAGCTTTGTTGGTTTAATTTTATGCCGCGCTTACGTGTTTTCATTTCATTTCGCCTAGTTTACGTAGATCTGGTGTATTTCCGATTCGTAGCAAGTTTCCGGCATCCAAATTTCTATATTCTGTTCGAATCCAGGAGTATGCTCTGTTTTCTGCATTTACGCGTCTGAGCTTGTTAGGAAATTGTATTAGTTGGCTGTCTGCAGCTTTTTACCGTACTTGCCATTTCTGGAAATATGGTCCTCACTGTTAGTTGCTTTCTGTTTAGCTAGATTAGGTAGTCATTTACTCAGTCTAGGAAGTAATTGCGTCTTCGGTATTGATGTCTGATTCCAGTAAGTTTGCTGTGTCCTAGGTTTAGCGTTTGCAATTCTTGCCTAGATCTAGTGGTAGTTAAAATCTCAACCCTTCTTGCGTGGCAGCAGCCATTTGTTTTCATAGTCTCTTAGCACTACTTTGCGAATCCATCTCTGTGGGATCGACCCCACTTCCCTATACTAATTCATAGTATCCGGGTTGAGGGATTTATTTTTGAAGAGGAGTCGAGTGTGTCCAACGACAAAAACACTATAGTTCTCTAGAGTTCCTGGACCCGGTGATCCAGTGGATTTGAAGAACGTTGTGTCTGGACGAGCCTTGCATTAATTCTCATATGTGCACACTTGCTTACTCCTGGGTCTAGTCACTCAACATTAGAGTCGAGCGTGTCGAAAGACTTGTACCCACGCTTCACTCATATTCCAGCACGTGTCCCCTTCTAGAACGTTGTCCTTGGTAACAGAATGGTGCGCCACATCCAGCTCATTCCTCATATGTCCTTCTTCTGGTAGCCAGTGGTCCCCGCCTAACTGCTTGATTTCTCCCCTTGCTCAACTCCCCTGATTTTTGGCCTTTTTCACCGATTGTACTTGCTTGATCAGTTTGGCCTTGTTGCCTTGGTCAAGCGGCATTTCTGCACAATTAACACTCATTTTGCGCGGTAAACCGATCAAGTAGTATACATTTTGCTCATAAACCAATGCATGAAATAGAACTTATCAAACTGCTCACACTTAAAACATACTTGTCCTCAAGTATTAAAAAGAAAAGAAAAGATAAGGCAAATTTCAGGCATGATTTGCTTATTTCAAAAAGGTAAAAAGAAAAACAAACTCAAAACAAAAACATACATATGCATTAGATCGAATAAATTTCCAACAATCATACCCGAGGTAGAAGTCAATCCATTTTCCAGTAGCTTATGTTTCTTCTCTTTCGCGTTGGCTTGATCAAGGTGTCAGCTTGTCAAGATTGCTCAATTTCAAACCACTGTTGGATTTACTCAGTCACTCATTTCTCACCAGAGATGTTAGGACTGTTCACTCGGTATTGCCACAAATTTAATACTTCGAATCGGACTACACAAGATAGTTCCTTAAGGTCTTTGTTTTGGTCGTAACGGGGCTTAAGGGGTAGTAACGTATTAGGGTAGGGGTTCTAAGTTTAAAAAGTTTAAACTGTAAAAGGAATCACATGAGTCAAGGACCAAGGATTTGACTGAACTAGCTGGGTCAATATGGGATAGTTATTTTCCTACTGGATGCTTTACTTGGTCAATTTTTCGACCTTTAGCCTTTTCAAACCTTCGGCTTTCGATTTTTTGGGTCAGGTTACAACCTTTTCCTGACTTGGATGATTTGACTTGACTTGACTTTCTGACTTGATCAACCCTATTACCCTTTTGTTTTGACTATTTTGTTGCTATCCCCTTCTGTTTCCCTTGAAAAACTTCATTTCCTTGACCCTTTTCCCATGTGATATGAAACTTAAATTTTTGGTTTTAAGGCTTTAAAGGACGGGTAGAAGTGTTTGGGCTCAACGTGGTTAACTAAGGGGTGCCTTGATTAATGAGGCGGGTTCATGGAACGAAGGAAAAAACGGCTCAACTGGCTCAGTCCTAATGCCTTTAGTCATTACTACTTGTGCAATTTTCATCTCAATACTAAAAGTCAGCCTCTCGTAAATCTTTTTCTGTGTAACATAGTAGAAAGTGTTCTACTTTTGGCTAATAACTCACATATAGAGAGGCTTCACAGTTGGTTTAAAAATTAAGCATTTCCATCATACTTGCGTCGTTCAAACTGATCAAGTTTTTGCAATCAAGTTTTTACATGTAAGTGTATTGACTCCTTTTTCTAATTCTTCCAAAAAGTAATCAAATCTTCCATTTATCCAATTTCATGCATATTGCCTATTTATTACTTAACTAAAAATTTTAATTTTTGAAAAATTTTGGGCATGTATGATTCTACTGTAACTAACCCGTCACCCCTCCCCATTGCATATGAACTCGTCCTCGAGGGACTGGGTGCAGTGGAAAGAAGGGTTAGGCACAGGCAACGGCACAACAACAAATAAGGTAAACTTCTCACAATTAGACCAGAACTGGGCTAAGTGTGAGATAGTGCCAACAATCAAAACATGCCAAAAAAAAACATTGGCATAACAGACAACAATTTCCATAAACTTCTCACACTTAGTTCGTTCATAGGACTAAGTGTGAAAACGGACTCAAAGAAATATAATATTCACAAAGAACTGAGTCAAGGGTGATACTACTGCCTTTTTAGATAGTTGAATCAGGGAGATGTCTCACGCCTTCATGTCACAGGCCTTCCTTATTGCCTTCATGGCGTTTGCATGCATCGGAGCTCCTCTTCCTTGGCTTTTTATTCTTTTTCTCCTCGGCGCGGAGAAGCATACTGAGAACGTTGGTATCCTCCTCCGAACCTTGGTTGGAATGGTGGCCTTCCTGGGGGAGAAGGGACACTTCCTTCCTCTTTCCTCTTGCCCCCTTGTCTTCTCCATAGTCTTGCTTGCTTCTGTGGTTGCTCTGGTCCTTTGCTTTTCCTCCTCATCCGTTGCTGTCTTGAACCCTCTGCTTCAAGAATCAGCTTGTTTATTGCCTGGCGGCGAGTTCTTCTCGGGATGGAGTCTCCTTCTATGGTCGATGAAAGGTTAAATTCTGTTTCCTTTCGTCGTACATGGGAATCACTAGGACGAGGCAGCCCTTTTGTTGGTGGTGGCGGAGCAGAGTCCTTAGACTGAAAAATTCCTTGATGGGCTGTATGGGCGGTGTAGACCTCCGTGGGATCAACGTCGGTGGGGAAACTTCTGAGTATGGAGTCCACGCGCCTGATGTAAACCGGATCTACATATTGGAGTGGACCTATGAATCTGGAAGGTGACGATGGTGTTATGATGGCTGATGGAGAAAATTTAGGATTTCCTCGTTTGGATGGCGACGAGGATCTCTGACTACCACCATTAATACCATCTCCTGAAGAGGAAAAGAGGGCATTGAGTCGAGTGCTCTGCATTTGTGATTGTGGTGTAGGCTCTGAACTTGGGTAGAGTTATAGTAGGAATATGCAAAGGCTCTGAGGGTATTTGATGGAAAGTTGGATTCGAAAGTCCCCCCTCTTTTTTTATACTGCAATCCCGACTGTTGAGATTTGTACAGTTGTTTAGCTCTTGTGCGACTCTTCACGTGCAGGCACACCTTTTAAGAGCGCCAGTTGGCAAAAGCTTCTCTGATACGCTTCTTCCTTCTCTCCAAGACGTCCCTTAATTGCAACAATCGACGCCGCCTGACACCTTCCTAATGACTGCGCACATCCTATCATCACCTGCCCCTATCAACTCAATCACTGTGCCACTAATTAAATTTCAACTTGTACTGATCAAGTGGACAAAATTCCACTAAATCAGCTTCTTTCCTCTACTTTCTGACCTTTATTTTTTTTTTCTGAAAAGAAATGAAAAATTATTTACACTAACAAGGGCTTGACCGGGTTCCCTCGAGATGTCACTTGATCAGATAAGTAGATTTAAGAATTGTTGCTTGATCAAGCAGACTACCCACGAGTACCAGATTAGCCCTTTGATAAGGCTAATTTCATGCATCGGTCTAGGGGTTTATTTCATGAAATTACTGGGTCTAACGCATTGAATTAAGTCAGGTATGTGAAGTTTTTCGCCAGATCTAGGAAAAGAAGAGGACGCTTGCATGGTCCTAGGAAACTGGCGAAAGGGTGAACAATTGGAAGAAAATTGCTAGACGGAGGAAGCCTCGGAGTTGAAGGGTAGAATAGGGATTTCTACGAAAACTCTAGAAGGCTATGTCCGCATCTATAAAAGGGAGAAGCATGCAGGCTGGAGGGACCTTCTCGGGTGGAGGCCTCACTAACAGCCCCTTGCTCGATTCACCTTTCCACACACTTGACTCCAAATTCACGAGAGATTCCAGTTAACACTTGGCTGGGGTTCACGTTTTAGCTTTCCGAGAGTGGTTCGAGGGTTGTAACACCGTCCTAGTTCAAGGGGGAAGAAACAATTTACATTTCCATTGCTATTTACACTAATTCCGCCGAGCTTCGCTGTTCGAAGCTCAGTTTTCTTTTGTTAACCAATATTTCCTGTTTTATTCTGGATTTTTACTTTCGCTTATGTCTATTGTGTTCATTTCTGGTTTGCTGGTTGAGTTCGCTTGATGTCGAGTTGGATTGTCGGAGTTGTTTATTTTTTTGCAGTTGGTTTCTGATTATTTGCTGATATTTTTCGTTTGGATCTGAAGAATGGTTCTGTTTTTGGATGAATCGGAGGTTGGGTTTTGCTGGAGTTTGTGATTTGTTTGCAGATTGTTCTAGATTGATTGAATTTGGCGGTGATCGAAGCAGATCTGTTAGAATCGGAGTTATGGAGTTGATTTAGTTGATTGTTGAGTTTGGATTGCTTGGATCCGGAGTGGATTAAGCGTCCGACGTGATTCTGAGCAGGAGTGTTTAAATTTCATTTCTAGCTTACGTGTTTTCATTTCATTCCGCCTAGTTTACGTAGATCTGGTTTATTTCCGATTCGTAGCAAGTTTCCGGCATCTCAATTTCTATATTCTGATCGAATCTGGGAGTATGCTCTGTTTTCTGCATTTGCGTTTCTGAATCTGTTAGGAACTTTGCATGCGAAGCTAGCTGGAGCTGATCTGTTATCTGCGGCTTTTTACCGTACTTGCTATATTTGGAATCATGTTCCCCGCTGTTTTATTCCTTCTGCCTAGTCTCAATCAGTTAGTTATTTACTCAGTCAAGGAAGTGATTGTGTCTTTCGGATTTGATGTCTGATTCCAGTAAGTTTTCTGTGTCCTAGGTCTAGCGTTTACATTTCTTGCCTAGATCTAGTGGTAGTTAAAATCTCAACCCCTTTGCATGGCAGCAGCCGTTTGTTTCCATAGTCTCTTAGCACTACCCTGCGAATCCATCTCTGTGGGATCGACCCCACTTCCCTATACTAATTCATAGTATTCGGGTTGAGGGATTTATTTTTGAAGGGGAGTCGAGTGTGTCCAACGACAAAAACACTGTAGTTCTCTTGAGTTCCTGGACCCAGTGATCCAGTGGATTTAAGGAGCGTTGTGTCTGGACCGAGCCTTGCATTAATTCTCAAATGTGCACACTTGCTTACTCTGAGTCTAGTCATTCGACATTAGAGTCGAGAGGCAGGCCCAACAATTTTGGAACTTCAAATGGCGCCGTTGCCGGGGATGGATGGCGTGCTTAGTGTTAGTGTTCAGAGTCTGTGGTGTAAATAGTTTTGATTTGTTTTCTTTCTCTTTTGTTTGCAGTTTATGAGCAGAGGCTCAAGGTCTACCTACTGGAGCAACTCATCTGGGTGGAAACACGGTCAGTTTGATTGGCAAGTTAAGGATACAGTCTCTACTGTGACCACCAGATCAGGGTTCACTACGGGAGGCCCGTTTCCGAGTGGATTTACTAGCGACGAATCTTGGACGTCATCAGGACGCGAAGATCCAGACTCACCACCCGAATCAGAAACAGAGTCAGAAACAGGGGAAGAAGAGGAAGTAGTCATGGCGCAGGTGGTAGACCCAGATCCAGAAATCGGCTCTCTCACTGCCCATTTAGATGGAGAACCAGCTCAAGCTATAGTGATGCCAGAGGACTATCGAGATCAAGACAAACGTACTCGGCATCTTGCCGACGTTCTCTGGGCGTGGAAATGAGTGCCCGTATGAGTTCTTAAATGAATTCAGTAAGTTATGTGGTATTCAGAAGAGGCCGAATGACGCAACAGAGGAGGATTATCGACTACGAGCGATTCCGTTTACCTTGAAGGGGGAAGCTAATACGTGGCTATTGAGGTTGCCTTCGGATTCTATCCGCACGTGGAGGGACTTCAAGTTAGAATTCTTAGATTATTTCTTCCCATCCAACAAGACGAATGCACTTAAGAAAGAAATACTAGAGTGTAAGCAAGATTACGATGAATCGTTGAGTCAGTATTGGTCGAGATTTAAGGGGTTGTTGGATGCATGCCCGAATCACCGAATGATAGAGGCAGAGACCTACTCTCTGTTTTACGAAGGAGCAACTCCTGAGTCAAAGGACTTAATGAACTCCTCGAGTGGGGGAAATTTCACAAGAAAAAGGGGAAGTGAGGCAAGAGAGATCCTAGGGAAGTTGATTGACGCTAAGAAGGCGTACGATAACCCTAGGAATGCAGTGAAAAGAGGATCGGTGCATGCTGTGAGAGAACAAGAAGATGACAAAGTCGAAGCAAGGATTGATAGGCTCGAGAAGGCTCTTTTGAACGCAATTGAAAAGGCGATTCCACTGGCTTCACAAGGGAAGGAGAAATCTCCTGGTCCAGGAGATAATCAAATGCAACAATATTACGACCCAGGAAGGAGATTATCAGGCCCAGGTCAATGCAATGGGAAGTTGGAATCCCGATGGGAGCTGGAATCCAGGGAGACAGAGAGATACGCCTTGGAGAAACCATCCAAATTTCAGATGGACTGACAATGAACAGAATCAGCTGGCACCACAACAAAGTCAGCAGTTTGCACCTCAGCCCGAAAGACACGGTAACTGGTCAGGAAGGAATCAAGAAGGGCAGGGCAACTGGATCAATCGTAACCAAGGAGACCACCCAAACTGGGGAAACAGAAATCAGAGCAATTAGGGGAACTCTTATGTACCACCACACCAAAGGAATTTTCAGAACAATTACCAGGGCCAAGGAAATCAATACAATAACTCTTCAGGCGGTCAAGGAAACGCTCGTCAGAATCAAGTGAGTGGACCAACTCTGAGTATAGGGCCAGGGCCCAGTCAGCCCCCGAAACCACCAAAAAGTATCGATGATATAGTGCACGACCTCGTCAGTTCTCAGCAACATATGCAAAACAACCTGCAATCGAACAATGACGTAGTGCACAAGCTTCAAGACGCTCAGCAAGAACAGAAAGCAGCCATGGATATGTTGGCTAAGCAACTGTCCCAAATAGCCACTTCTTTGAGTGACATGCGGGGAAACGAAGGAAAAATTCCGGCCTCAGTAAGGCCACCTGATAGAGCTAATATAAGTCAGATTACCTTGAGGTCCGGGAAAGGATATGAGGGACCGGTGGTGAGAACAAAGGAGGGGACAGATCCTAAGGAAAGCAAGAAGAAAGAGGATACAACTCCCAGACCCAGACACTTGGAGGGAGGAAGTCCCTTGGTCAAGGATGATCTTGAGGAAAAAGATTTGGAGAAACAATTGCCTAGACCGACCGAACCATTCTTCCTCGACCCAGAGCCGGAGTTGGAAGATGAGGTAGTGGGAAAAGAAACTGGAGAGTTATCAGCTGAAAGTTCTACCGGAGCAGGGAAGCGACTGAAACCTTTTCCAAGTCGGGGGGAAGCCAAGAAACAGAAGGAAGAACAGGTAGACTTCATGGACATTTTTGGGAAGTTGGAAATCAATCTGCCATTTTTACAGGCCCTGAAGATGCCAGTCTTTAGCAAGTTCATCAAGGAATTTATAGCTGGGAAGGCTAGGCCCAGTGGGAAAATTCTGATAGGCGAGAATGTCTCCGCAGTAATTCAGAAGAGGAAGATGCCTTCAAAATGCAATGACCCAGGTATGTTCACCTTACCCATCTCAATTGGTGACGTGAAAATCGAGCATGCTATGTGTGAATTAGGTGCGTCGATAAACGTGTTACCACTTTCCATATACAAGAAGTTACTTGGAGTAGGCATGGTAGATACGAAAGTTGTGATTCAATTGGCGGATAGGTCATGCATCTGTCCTGAAAGGGTGCTTGAGAATGTGATAGTCAGGGTACATGACTTCTTGTACCCTGCTGATTTCCATGTGATTAAGATGAGTGATAATGAGTCTGCTGAGTCGGGCGGAGTACTTTTAGGGAGACCTTTCCTACGTACCGCTAAAACTATCATTGATGTTTTTGATGGAACCATTTGCCTTGATTATAATGGGGAGAAATATACATTCAGTATAGATGAGGCAATGAAGAAACCTCTTGACGTTGAAAACCTGCATGCTATAGATGTTATTAACCCTTTGGTCCAGGAATACCTTGACACGGAATTAATGCATGAACAGATTGAGAACTCCGAGATGAGTCATGCCATTGACAGAGAGGTAGCCAGTTGGTGTCAAGCAATGAACACAAGTGAGTTATCTGATGAGGAGTTAACTGAAGCAATTCTGGAATTCTGTGCAAATCCGGAACTAGTTAGGTCAAGAAAGACACCGTATGTGGCGAGTGTGGAAGGTTCTGCTGGGTCGAGGAAGGGAATGACTACGGAAGAAACAGAGAAAAATCCCTTGCCCCAGGAAAAAGATGTTCCCAAGAAAGAGCTGAAAACACTTCCACCAGGCCTAAAGTATGCTTATATAGAGGAGAACGAAACTTTCCCTATTATTATCAACAGCAGCTTGACCGAAGGACAAGAAGAGGAACTGCTGAAGGTAATCCGAAGAAACAAGAAGGCTATTGGGTGGACACTCTCTGACCTGGTAGGAATTAGTCCAGATTTGTGCATGCATCACATCCGTTTGGAGGAAGGAGCAAAGGCCTGCAGAGATCCTCAACGCAAATTGAATCCTAACATGAGGGAGGAAGTGCTGAAGGAAGTATTGAAACTACTCTCCCTAGGAATCATTTATTCCATACCAGACAGTGAATGGGTGAGTCCAGTCCATATGGTACCCAAGAAGTCAGGAATACAGGTGGTCAAGAACGACAAGAATGAATTGGTGCCCACCAGACTAGTCACTGGGTGGAGGATGTGCATCGATTATAGGAAGTTAAATGAAGCGACCAAGAAAGATCATTTCCCTCTACCTTTCATTGACCAGATGCTGGAAAGGCTGGCGGGTATAGTGGGTATAGTGGGTATTTTCAAATCTATGTGGATCCCAAGGACCAGGAGAAGACAACTTTCACGTGTCCTTTCGGCACGTATGCTTACAGGAGGATGCCGTTTGGCCTGTGCAATGCGCCAGGCACTTTTCAGCGGTGTATGATGAGTATCTTCTCGGATCTTTTGGAGGACTGCATCGAGATTTTTATGGACGACTTCACTGTGTACGGGAATTCATTTGACTCATGTTTGGCTAGTTTGGATAGAGTATTGAGAAGGTGCCAGGAAAAACATTTGGTTTTGAACTTCGAGAAATGCCACTTTATGGTCCCTGAGGGAATTGTCCTAGGGCACGTAGTCTCGGAAAAAGGTATACAGGTAGACCAGGCAAAGATTGAGGTGATATCAAAACTGCCTTACCCGACGAACCAGAAGGAGGTAAGAGGATTCCTAGGGCACGCAGGATTTTATAGAAGTTTCATAAAGATTTTGCGAAGATTGCTCAGCCACTCACTCATTTGCTGCACAATGATGTTGAGTTTGTTTTCAATGAGGAGTGCATAAAGGCTTTTCAACTACTGAAAGATAGACTAGTATCGGCTCCCATTATCCGAGCACCCGATTGGAGTTTGCCATTTGAAATAATGTGCGACGCGAGTGACTATGCAGTAGGGGCGGTGCTAGGTCAAAGAGTTGACGGAAAAAGTTACGTAATTTTCTATGCATCAAAAACGCTCAACCAGGCCCAGAAAAACTATGACACAACGGAGAAGGAAATGTTGGCAGTCGTGTACTCTTTTGAAAAATTCCGACCATATTTGCTTGGGTCGAGGGTGATAGTCTTCACTGATCACGCTGCAATAAAGTACTTGTTGGCGAAGAAAGAATCCAAGCCGAGATTAATCCGTTGGGTGTTGCTTTTGCAAGAATTTGATTGGGAAGTTAGAGATAAAAAGGGAACTGAAAATAAAGTAGCCGATCATCTGAGCAGGATATTTCAAGGGGAGACCGAGGAAGCAATACCGGACGCATTCCCTGAGGAACATTTGTACTACGTGAAAAAAATTTCTCGACCTATCAGCTGGGAGGAGGTTATGGAGTTAACAGGTCCAGGGGATGTCGAAAAAGGGAAATGCCATCAAAACGCTGAGCCATGGTTCGCAGACCTGGCGAATTACTTAGTCACTGGAGAAGTGCCCAGTTCGCAAGTAATCTCCCGGGCCCAGAAGATGAAATTGAAGAGCGAAGCCAAGTACTATTTCTGGGATGACCCGTACTTGTGGCGAATGGGAGCCGACCAAGTAATCCGGAGGTGTATCCCGGAGTGGGAACAGAGGGATGTGCTGAATCATTGCCTTGCCCTAGCTTGTGGAGGTCACTTTGGACCTAGGAAGACCGCAAGAAAGGTGTTAGACAGTGGTTTTTACTGGCCTACATTGCATAGGGATGCGTTCTAGTTTTGTCAGAATTGTGAGAGGTGTCAACAGACCGGGGGAATATCCAGGAGGGATGAGATGCCGCAAGTTCCAGTGATTGTGTGTGAGATCTTCGATGTTTGGGGGATGGACTTCATGGGTCCATTTCCATCTTCATACGGAAACACTTACATACTTGTGGCAGTGGATTATGTGTCAAAGTGGATAGAGGCAAAAGCAACCACCTCGTGTGAAGCTAAGGAGGTAGCAAAGTTTCTTAGAGCTAACATTTTCAACAGGTACGGAGTGCCCAGAGCTATAATATCTGACAATGGGACGCACTTCCGCAACCGGACTATCGAAACTCTGATGAGAAAATATGGTGTCCACCACAGACTGTCTACACCTTATCATCCTCAATCCAACGGCCAGGCGGAAATATCCAACAGAGAAATAAAGGCGATACAGGGAAAAGACGGTTAATCCGTCCAGGAAAGACTGGAGTAAGAGGCTTGGAGACGCACTATGGGCTTACCGGACGGCATACAAGACGCCTATTGGGATGTCACCATATAGGCTTGTGTTCGGCAAAATGTGTCACTTGCCCGTGGGAGTAGAACACCGAGCATATTGGGCGGTCAAGGAGATAAACATGAGACCCGAATCCTGCGAGGAAGAGAGGAAATTGCAGCTGCAGGAGTTGGAGGAGCTAAGGCTGGAGTCATATGAATCGGCGATGTGGTACAAAGAGAAAACGAGACTCTGGCATGACAAGAACCTCCGGGTCAAGGAATTGCAAGTCGGGCAGAAGGTTCTTCTATTCCAATCCCGGCTCAAGCTAATGCCTGGTAAGTTAAAGTCCAAATGGATTGGGCCATACACTGTTGTGAGTCTGCGTGCAAATGGAGCTGTAGAAATCCAGGGAAGTTCTTCAAACTCTACTCCTTTCTTGTTAACGGACATAGGGTAAAGGTATTTAGGGATAGCTCGGAGATGTGTGTAGTGGACGAAATGCCACTACGCGCACTCCATGATATCGCCTAATAGATCTGGGAAGTGAGTGTTCTTAGAAATTTCCTAGGTCCAGCATCCAAGAAGTTTTAGCATGACCTGACCTAGGGAATCTTGAGAACACTTGAACATAAATTGTAAATATTCAATCGCTTTCTTTAAATCAAGAAAAACCCAACCTTAAGGAATGTTTTTGTTACTGTCATACCCTAGACCCGGGGAGTCTGGCGTTTCAATTTTTAGTTTAATGTTTTTCTCTAAGTGTGATTTTGCAGAAGGAATTCACAAGGGTAAGGAGTTGTGGAGTAAAAATTTTGGAGGGAGTTGGCACCGGTTCGGATTTCAAAAGGCACTTTATGGGGAGGCGTACGGTCGCAAGCGTCATCACCTGCAACCGCCTGCCAAAACGTCCTCTCTCATACCTACACTATAATCGTTTTGCCTTTTTATTTCTCGTTACCTATTCTCTCTCCAATATTCACAAACACAAAAATCCCCAATTTCCTCTCCCCTTTTACTCTCTCTAACCCTAATTTGCTAATTCCGCCCCAAATTCTTTACAAAAATTCCCCAAAACAACATCCATGGAAAACAAACAAGGAACCGGAAGCACCTCAGGGTCCGCCGACTCTGGGGCGGCGGCGTTTATGGCCGAGCTATTCCAGAAATTTGGGGGTGCGGAGAAGGCGATGGAGGCATTCGCCATGTTTGCAACCGCAATGGGTAAATCCGTACAAGCTGCTCCGTCTTCTAGTGTACCACAACCGGAGACCGTCTCAGAACCCGTCGCCGAACCTGAAACCGTTCAAGAAGCCATCGCCAATCCGGAACCCACTGCCGTACCAGAGGAGACAGTTGCTCCGGAGACCACCACACAACCGGAGGACATTCAAGAATCCACGACCACTAGCCCGGAACCAACCACCGCAGGGAATCGTGAAGACGACTCAGATTTGGTCACAGGGCTGGAATTGTTGGCTATGTGCGAACCAAGATTAGACTCTGCAACTGAGGGGGAAACCCCTGTTTTGGAAGAATCTGTGGGGAGGGAAGCCCCTATAGTTGGTGAAGGTGGGGGCGACGAGGCCCTAAATTCTGAACAAAATGTGGAGGGGGATACCCCTGAGAAACCGGTAGGTACTGAGGCCTACGTCGGAGAAGGATTTGAGGGGGTAGAGACCCCTGTTTACATCTCGGGGGCAACCCCATTGTTGTCCAAGGAGGGAGAAGCCCTCGATTCTGAAATTAGCCAGGAACCCGCTGACGCCGGGGTGAAGTTGATTGTGGATCTGACCGAGATCCCAGAGGAGACCGACTCGCCGGTCAACCCCAGAGATGCTAGGAGGCGGGCTCGCCGGAGCCTCATTGATGAGATTGATGAAACTGTGGAGCCGACGGAGGAAGAATTGCTGGGTCCAGAGACCGCAGCTTCTGAACAGGTGAACTCTCCCAGA
Organism: Salvia splendens; assembly: GCF_004379255.2. Taxonomy (NCBI): domain Eukaryota; kingdom Viridiplantae; phylum Streptophyta; class Magnoliopsida; order Lamiales; family Lamiaceae; genus Salvia; species Salvia splendens. Next base: position 10,086,090 of record NC_056050.1, on the reverse strand, counting down.
CCTGGCAGGGGGGAGAGTGATGAGGAGAAACGTCGCCAAGCGGCTGAGAAGAAAAGGAAGGGGAAACAAATTGCTCCTTCCTCGACCAAGAAGGCGAGAGGGAACTCTACTGAATCCACGCTTCCGCCTGCAGCTAAGGTGCCATATGCCGCAGAAACCGAGAGCCCTTCTGAGTCCAGCAACTCGGAAGAGGAACAAGAAGAGGAATTCAACTTTGAGCCAACCGAAGTGTGGATAACTAACATCTTGCTAGATGAAATGAGGACGTTTGACGACCCAAAGCGCACGGCCATTTATAAGGAGAAGAGTACTGAGGGGAAGGTCGCTAAGTCCGGAAAGATGTATAGCTCATCGGAGCTCAAAATGATTGCTTGCAACGATGAATTCCGGACTTATATCGACGCAATAGGCTTCGATTGGTTGCTCAAGCACAGTACTACCGAGGTTCCGATTGACCTGGCCCGAGAATTCTTTTCCACTTTCCGATTTAAGTCCACTACCGATTTGGATGCCGACTCCATTAATTTCAAACTTTTCAATGAGGAACATACGATGAGCATCCGAGAATGGACCTTGCGGATGGGTTTGCAGACGCGAACGGAGGACGATGAAGGCCTGTGGAGCGAGAGGATGATTGGTCCCCCGAAAATGACGCCGGGATTCAAAGCGCAAAGCGCATGGGAGTTCTTGACTCACCCGAGGGTGGGTCAGTTTAAAACAAGCTTTTCGAAGGCACACTACATCGAAAATAGGGTCCTGAGGTTTGCCCAGACTTTTATTAGTTACAATTTAATGGGCACAGCCAACAACGCTCTGACTACCGCCGATCTGTACTTCACATGGTGCATGGCTACGGGGGTAAGAGTTCACTTGGGCTACTGGATAGCCCAAGCCTGCCATCAAGTGACTGCAAATCCTTCCCGGCACCTATACACGTGCCACTTGCTCGGAGCTTATCTGCAGAGGAATGTGATCATGAAGATCCATAAGGCATGCCGAGAGGTAAAGACGTGTTCGCCCCCTGAGGTTTTAACATGGATTATTTTTTCAATAAAGGGTTGCTGATCGCACGCGGAAGGGAAGTATGCTTTTACGAGGTTGGGCAGTCAGAGACTCAGGTGAAACAGGAATCCGATGTGGTGGAAGTGAAGAATACTACTGGTTTGGAAGCAGGAGCCAGGATAGAAGTAGAGGAAGTGCGAAAGGAGGTTGGTTGGATGAGGTCAGAAATGAAGATGGTTCGGAATGAAATTATGTCCCTGCGGGGTAAAGGGAAGGATAGTAGTGAGGCTGAGAAAGTGAGGAAGGAAGTCGCCGGAGTACGAACGGAGATGGAAGAAATAAGAGTAGAAGTTCGGAAGGTTAGGGAGGAAATGGTGACCCTCAAGGGGCGCATGTCTGATCTTGTGGCGACATCGACCAAATGTACTGAAAAGATGACGGAAGGTGTTGAGTTGATGATGGCAATGACAAAGTGGCTTAGAGCAAGGTACCCAGAGACACCGAAGGAACTTCCGAAGCCTAGCGGCGATTCTACAACGCCAGGTCAAGGAAGTCTGACTGCGCAGAAGCCACCGCATGCCCCGAGGCCCCAGACTACTCCATCTCCCTCTCGGCCCGTTATATTGAAGACAACTGTACCCCGCCCGACAGAAGAACGACAAGAGAAGCCGGAGTTGCTAGCCAGAAAGAAAGCTAAGGTGACCCACCAGATAGCGCCACCAAAGTCTGGCTCTCGCGGGGGCCAGACCCCGAATTGAACCCCCCACGGAGCCAAGTAACCCTTATTTTTTTTAATTTATTTTCTGTTTTGTTTGTGTTCTTATATGCCAGCATGCTCTGTAATTGTACAATATGTGTTGCCTTTCTTACACTTAGCCCAACTTTGGTCTAAGTGTGAGAAGGGGGTGTTTTGTTTTTTTTTGCATGCCTTAGTTTGTTTGTTGCGCCTTCTCCCACTTAGCCCGATGCTCGGTCTAAGTGTGAGAAGTTTTGCTCTGTATTTGTGTTTGTTGTTGTTTGCTTTATCAGTCTGCTCTTAGTACTTCCCTTTTCCCCCCTTCACTACGATGGCTTGGGGACAAGCTTGAGTGAAGCGGGAGGGGGGGGAGTAAGTATCGTTTTAGTGTCTTAGGATGTGTGCTTCGCATGAGCTAGCTAGATAATAAGGCAAGATCCCCTTAGTAAGAGTGATTGAAGAGAGAAAGCAGATCAACTTTGACACTTTCTTCCTTAATAAGCCGAATGCGATCTGAATGAAGTTAGGACGATGGAAAACGCCTTAGATAACCTAGCTGTACAGCCCTACTATAAAGAGAGTTATAAGCCTAAACACTTTTAGAGCTAACATGAAACAATGGGCTATCACTTGATGCTTAGGGAGTAGAGTATGAAGGAGAAAAAAAATGGGTCAAGGAGGAATAAGCTGGACGAAGTCCAGAAATCGGAGGTATAAGCTGGACGAAGTCCAGGGAAAAAAAAGAAAAGAAATAGGAGGAATAAGCTGGACGAAGTCCAGGGGAAAGGGGTCGAAATACAGAAAAATGAGGAAGAGAAAAAAAAAAAAAAAAAAAAAGAAAAAAAAAAATCGTAGCCTGGCCCAGGGAAATTCATAGGAAAGGAGGAAGAATAGGGAGAAAACTCTCATAACCCGACGCATCAGTGGTATAACTCTAACTTTGGAGCGTTTTTGATCCTAACATCCCTGGTGAGGAATGAGTGATCGAGCGAACCTAACAGATGGGAAATCAATAGGCTATCTTGACTAACTGACAGACCGTTTAGGCAGACGAAGGAAGGGGGAAGATTTGAAGACTGTAATCGATCAGATTGAACTTAAACTTGTGGGGATAGTAGCTTAAAAATTCGAAACTAGTTCATGCTTGTTTGTTTTGTTGTGTTTCTGTTCTTTGTGTTATTTTCTTTTCTAAGTCCGTAGTTGCTTAGGTCTAGGAGTTTGTTTTGTTTTCATTTTTAAAGTTTTACTTGGTAACCATGCATTGAAATTCGCCTTATTCCTATTTTCTTGTCTTTCATACTTGAGGACAAGCATGGTTTAAGTGTGAGCAGTTTGATAAGGCTATTTCATGCATCGGTCTAGGGGTTCATTTCATGAAATTACTGGGTCTAACGCATTCAATTAAGTCAGGTATGTGAAGTTTTTCGCCAGATCCAGGAAATGAAGAGGACGCTTGCCATGGTCCTAGGAAACTGGCGAAAGGGTGAACAATTGGAAGAAAATTGCTAGACGGAGGAAGCCTCGGAGTTGAAGGGTAGAATAGGGATTTCTACGAAAACTCTAGAAGGCTATGTCCGCATCTATAAAAGGGAGAAGCATGCAGGCTGGAGGGACCTTCTCGGGTTGAGGCCTCACTAACAGCCCCTTGCTCGATTCACCTTACCACACACTTGACTCCAAATTCGCGAGAGATTCCAGTTAGCACTTGGCTGGGGTTCACGTTTTAGCTTTCCGAGAGTGGTTCGAGGGTTGTAACACCGTCCTAGTTCAAGGGTGAAGAAACAATTTACATTTCCGTTGCTATTTACACTGATTCCGCCGAGCTTCGCTGTTCGAAGCTCGGTTTTCTTTTGTTAACCAATATTTCCTGTTTTATTCTGGATTTTTACTTTCGCTTATGTCTATTGTGTTCATTTCTGGTTTGCTGGTTGAGTTCGCTTGATGTCGAGTTGGATTGTCGGAGTTGTTTATTTTTTGCAGTTGGTTTCTGATTATTGCTGATATTTTCGTTTGGATCTGAAGAATGGTTCTATTTTTGGATGAATCGGAGGTTGGGTTTTGCTGGAGTTTGTGATTTGTTTGCAGATTGTTCTAGATTGATTGAATTTGGCGGTGATCGGAGCAGATCTGTTAGAATCGGAGTTATGGAGTTGATTTAGTTGATTGTTGAGTTTGGATTGCTTGGATCCGGAGTGGATAAGCGTCCGACGTGATTCTGAGCAGGAGTGTTTAAATTTCATGTCTAGCTTACGTGTTTTCATTTCATTCCGCCTAGTTTACGTAGATCTGGTTTATTTCCGATTCCTAGCAAGTTTCCGGCATCTCAATTTCTATATTCTGATCGAATCTGGGAGTATGCTCTGTTTTCTGCATTTGCGTTTCTGAATCTGTTAGGAACTTTGCATGCGAAGCTAGCTGGAGCTGATCTGTTATCTGCGGCTTTTTACCGTACTTGCTATATTTGGAATCATGTTCCCCGCTTTTTATTCTTTCTGCCTAGTCTCAATCAGTTAGTTATTTACTCAGTCAAGGAAGTGATTGTGTCTTTCGGATTTGATGTCTGATTCCAGTAAGTTTTCTGTGTCCTAGGTCTATAGCGTTTACATTTCTTGCCTAGATCTAGTGGTAGTTAAAATCTCAACCCCTTTGCGTGGCAGCAGCCGTTTGTTTCCATAGTCTCTTAGCACTACCCTGCGAATCCATCTCTGTGGGATCGACCCCACTTCCCTATACTAATTCATAGTATTCGGGTTGAGGGATTTATTTTGAAGGGGAGTCGAGTGTGTCCAACGACAAAAACACTGTAGTTCTCTTGAGTTCCTGGACCCAGTGATCCAGTGGATTTAAGGAGCGTTGTGTCTGGACCGAGCCTTGCATTAATTCTCAAATGTGCACACTTGCTTACTCCTGAGTCTAGTCATTCGACATTAGAGTCGAGAGGCAGGCCAAACAATTTTGGAACTTCACCCTTTTACGTTCTTACTGGCGAGAGTTGGGCATATGTGGTGGAATATTTTCCACCACAATTGCCTCTATTCCGTCCTTTACAGGTGACCTGTTTGCAACCAAATAGTTGGTCCTTCCTGCGAACATTGCTTTTTTTCGTGCATGCCATTCCCAGCTTCCTTGTTTGGTTTGATCAGCTCTCTCTTCCTGGCAGCTCCACTGTCTTTCAGACATCGGGTTGATCAGGTACAAGCGTTCTTTAGGGAAAACGAATGGAGTGGCTTCCCCCAGAATCTCCTTGCAGCACTTGGCCTAGTTGATCCGCCTTTCCGTTCTCACATTTTTTCGATCAACTGCTTCCCACTCGAATTCCTGTAGAAGGAGTAACCATCTGATCAAATGCGGGTTTGACCCTCCCTTAGCCGATAGGTCTTTGATGGCCGCATGGTTTGTATACACTTTCACTTTGGAACCAAGTAGGTACTGTCTGAACTTCCCAAGTGCAAGGACTACTGATAGCATTTCTTTCTCGGTCACATCATAGTTCCTTTGTGCTCGACTCAATGTTTTTGAAGAGTAGAGGACCACATATCTTCTCCCCTGGATTTCCTGTGTTAATACCGCCCCACAGCATAGTTGCAAGCCTCGCATATCACCTCAAAAGGGTGATTCCAGAATGGGGTGGGCGTATTATTGGGGAACCTATCAGCTGGTTTTTAAAAGCGGAGACGCGGCCTTGCAGGCGTTAGAGAATTCAAACTTTGCATCTTTCTGGGGAAACTTCATCGGGAGTTGGGGTCCCTTTGCGAATCTTTGAAGAACTCTCCATAAACTCCAACGCGCCCCAACACGGCTCTGATTCCCTCCTGGTTGGTGGAGTACGGAAGTTTTGCCACCTGTGTGCGCTTTGCTGTGGCTGTTCGAAGATCTGCCCAGTTTGAATTTCGCTTCTTGGGTATCAGTTGAGTTGACACTGGAAGAGCAGTTCCTCCTGGCCTATCATGAAATCTTCCCTTCTCAAAGTGGGGTCGGTTATTCCTTTTTTCATAATGGCTTGAGGGCCGGAGCAGTTTTGGATTTATCTCCATCAGGTCTGCTGTTTTCCACTTGACTCCTTCTTCAGCAGGCCTCAGCTTTTTCCCTTGATTGCCCTTTTTATCCAAGCAGATTTGGTTTGACGTGTTCGTGATACGTCTGGCTGGTCAGGCTCTTGATGGTAACTGGTGACCCGATAAGGGCAATAATTGCTCTGTAGGTGAGGGATTCTTCCTCAGCTGTATACTTGAGAGGCAGCTTGGTCAAGTGGTTTTGCGATCTGCTCCGATTGAATAATCTCTTTTGACCTGGGCTGGTCGTGATGGTTGGCAGAATTCCATAATTGCTCTCTCAATGGCTTGTTCGTCCATTTCCACAGTCATTGTTGTTTCAAACCAGTAAGCTGCTTCTCTCTTAAGTTCTTCGTCAGTAGTGGAATCAATGGAGATTTTCTTCTCCAGATCCTCTTGCTTCAGAGATCTGGCAGCTTCTGCCGATTGAATGCTCTCTCTGCCCTGAGGCTTCATCGCAACTTTGTGGATGTCGATCGTGAGTCGTTCTTCGTTAAACTCTAGGTTTATTATCCCGTGGCGGACATCGATGACTGTGCCGGCAGTGGATAGGAATGGTCTTCCCAAAAGAATTCCGACAGACTCTTCCGCCTCTGGCTCCGTCATCTTTATGACAAAAAAATCGGCGAGGTACATAAATTTGTTAACTTTGACGATTTCATTTTCCAGAAACTCCCTCAGGGTAAATACAAGACCCATCTGCTAATTGTATTTCCAGGTCTGTTTCAACAAGTGTAGGTTCTCCCAGTTTTTTGTACATAGAATGTGGCATGATGTTGATGGAGGCCCCTAGGTCACACATGGCGCGCCCCATCGGAACGTCTCTGACGGAGATTGGAAGTGTAAACACCCCAGGGTCAGTTCTCTTTGGTGGAAGATCTTTAGGTTCGGCCATCTTTTCTGTTTCGACTATTCTCCCTTTCTTAGCAACTTGTTCTTGAGCGTTAGACTCTTCTGCCTGTACGACTTGATCAAGGGTGCTGGACTCGATACCTCTGTTATGAGTGAGTCTGGACACTGGAGGACTTGCGGATGAAGTTTGCCAAACTGTTTCTGATTTTAGAGAGACTATATTGACACTCTCTCTCCCAGCAGGTTGCTGCACAGTAGCTAGAAATTGACCTTCGTTGCCTCTCAACTCGCCTAGTGACATGGCAACCTGAGATAGTTGCTTAGTGAGCATATTGAGCGCAGCCCTCTGTTATTTTTGAGCTTCTTGAATCTCTCGCATTGTATCTTGGGACTGATGCGCGATCATCATATCTCCGGGACCTTCATTTTGCTGCTTGTTGTATCTTTGATTAAAACGACCTCCTCCATGGCCTTGCTGATAGTACCCGAAAGGTCCATACTGCTCTGACTGGTTCTGGGGGAAGTAGTTCTGTTGGTTCCCTTGCTGGTTTCCTCTTGGATATGGTGGAACATAATTCACCATTTGAGTGCTTGGCTGCCTTCCTTGGTTACCATCCTCTTGGATATGGTGGAACATAATTCACCATTTAAAGCTTTTCCGTCCGAATTGTTTTCAACACGGTTCGCAGATGCCATCCATGCTCTTCCTCGTTCTTTGAGTATACCAACACATCGTCGATGAAGACTAACATAAACTTATCGAGATACTCATGGAAAACTCGGTTTATCAAGTCCATGAAAACTGCCAGGGCGTTAGTCAGTCCAAATGGCATCACAACAAATTCATAATGGCCGTAACGAGTGCGAAAAACAGTCTTAGGGACATCCTCTCGTCGGACCTTTAGTAGATGATACCCCGACCGCAAGACCATTTTCGAAAATACGCCCGCTCCTCGAAGTTGGTACTTATTCTTCAAGGTCAACTTGTTGAGCTCACGATAGTCGATGCACATTCTCATCGTTCCATCCCTTTTTGTTTACAAACAACACAGGCACTCCCCATGGTGATACACTAGCTCGGATAAATCCCAAATCTAGCAGTTCTTGCAACTAAATCTTCAATTCAGCCAACTCTTTAGGAGCCATTCGGTACGGTGCTTTCGATACTAGCTCAGATCCGGATTCCAAGTCGATGGTAAACTCCACTTGTCTGTCGGGCGGCGGTCCAGGAAAAGTTTCAGGGAACATATTGGGAAAAAAATCTCGTACTACTGCCACGTCTTCCACCATCAAATCCTTCTTTTCCTCTCCGTTCAAGTACACAAGATACGCCGGACGCCCTTTTCTTATCTTCTTGGTTGCTTGTAAAGCAGAGATTATGGAGGTTCTTCGGTTCAAAGAGATCCCGTGAAAGATGGTCAGCTCATGGCCATTGGCTTGGAAAGAAATCTGTCTCTCTTTACAGTGAATCGTTGCGTGGTTCTCGGTAAGCCAATCCATTCCCAAAATTTTGTCGAAGAAAGTAACTTATTCCTTATGAGTATCCGAACAGCTCAACTTCATCCTTTCACTAAAGTCTAGTACCAAGAACTTAAAAATTGATCAAACAGTCTTACTTGGATATGAACTTATTTCCAAAATTGTAACAACACTGCTGAAAGTGTCTTAATCGGAAAGGCTGTAGAATTAATCAAGAAAACAACAACATTTCTAGCTCGACTTTTATTTTGAATCTCACTAACTTGCAACAATAGGTTATGATCATCCCCACTGAGCATGAAGGGACATAAGATAGGTCATGCATGTAGGATGGAATCGAAGTAATTCTCAATTCACATGGTAGGCTACCAAACAAGAAAATTCAGTTGTTTGACCAAATTGAAAGGTCCATACATCAATGGAAAAGGACTTAAACATGTCACGGAAAAAAGATCAGTTGCATGAGGATTGAGAAATGTTGGTAGTTGTCACAAAGTAGCACTGATCATGGTTCCACGAAAATCATAATATGGAATAATAAAATCACATCAATGGGTTCATAAGTTTTGTGAAAGGCAACCAAAGTCAAAGGAACTTTAAAAAGAATCAAGTGGAATAAATTCGTTAAGGCAATGTACAAAATATAGACCTTAATTTCGTTCAGCAGCTGCTGCGGCTTCTAATGTGTGTTCTATTCAGCAGCTGATGCGACTTCTAATGCTGCTCTGTAACGAGTGGTGACAACGCATGCTTTCTGGACTCTCCAATAAGCGTTAGTCTCTCTGTATAGAAAGGGGTGATTCCAGTGTCCACCGCATTGGTACCTTCTCATCAATAGTGAAAAACAAAATGAGAAAACAAGAAAATAAGATTATGTACACCTACGCACTACGCACAAACATAAAGTAGCACCATGCTTCCCAAGCAACGGCGCAATTTTGGAGGGACTTGGAAAGGGGCGAAAAACGCGATTAGAATGCGGATCAAGTTATATGGAATGATAACCGAACCGGTTGGATCAGTTAGCAAATATCGTTGCCACTTAATCACTGCAATCTTGCTCTTGCTCTTTCTTCCTTACCCAAGTAATTTGTAAACTCTCAATTTTGCACAACTTTAACAGTAAAAGCGCAGTTGGGGTCGATCCCACAGAGAAGTTGGTGTGTCGAGTGTGTGAGTAGTGAACAGGAGGGTTGGCTGCTGCCACGCTGTAACTTGGGGAGTTTTTTAACTACTGTTTTTACTCTAGGCGGAATTAAACTAGCTAGCTTGATCAACAGAACTTAACTACTGGGTCAAGTGAATTGCAGGTACACAAAGGAAAAGTAAATGCGAGGATGAAAAAGAAAATAACTTTGATTAAATTAAACTAAGTACAGCGTGAAATTGAAACTAAGCTAACACTTTGGAGACTAGAAAGCGGTAAAAACTGAGAAGAATCTCAGCGGGAAACTTAAGATAACGCTAACAGAAAACACGTATTCTGCAGCGCTCCCGTCGGTCGCCTTTTAACTAAGCTATCTGGAGAACTAAACTAAGCTAGTGAGCTGAACTAAACTAGATAACTAAGCTAAGCTAAACTAAGCGGAAAGTAAAAAATCAGATTCTCTTTTTGTGGTGGCACACACTCTATTTATAAGCTTGATTCGGCCTCTAGTTGGATAACGATCTTGACAGGGAATAATCGCTCATGCTGAGAATGAGTGATTCACTGATATCTACATGCTTTTCTTCTAGAATGACGATGATTTTGAGTAATAGATTTATGACCCAGCTTCGTCCTTGCGTATCATAAGCTAGCACGTGTCCCCTTCTAGAGAACATCGTACTGGATAACAGAATGATGCGCCATATCCAGCTCATTTCCTCACGTGTTCTTCTTCTAGAAGCCAGGGGTCCCCGCCTAACTGCTTGATTGCTCCCTCTTGATCAACTTCCCCGATTCTTGGCCTTTATCGCCTTTTTACCTGCCTGATCAGTTTGGCTTGCGCCTTGGCCAAGCGGCATTCGTGCACATTTAACACTTGTTTTGCGCGATAAACCGATCGAGCAGCGTACATTTACCTCAAACTGATGCATGAAATGAGCCTTATCACGCCCGTATCAAACAACACAACAATAGGTGTATCGAGGAGTTTTCCCATACCTGCCAAATTCCCGTTCTCGTAACTCCCTTGTTCAGTCTTTGGGTTGTCTAAAACTCAGCGCTTATGCTCTAGCCTTGGAGGGAAGTCTTGGACGGTGAAGTTGTTGTCGCTGAGGTTGATCACGATTCATCCTTGGTTCCGCCGGGTGGTGGCCCTAGACTGCGGACGGGAACCTTGGTTGTTCTGCCTTGAACCCATCCCCATGTTCTTGCTCGGACACTCTCTAGAGAAGTGACCATTTCCACCACAGTTGAAGCACTTGGTGGTGTTCTGTATTCTACATTCTCCGAAATAGTGCTGGACCACACATTGCATTGCGATGGTCTGGGTCGAAAGTCACCCCTCTGGCTAGAGAAATTCTGTCTGCCTCCATACTGTGGTCGGTTTTGGGTGGGCTGGTACTGTAGGAATATTTATATTCCTATATGTGACCTATGTAGATATTGGTTTAATATAAAGATTAGTTCAAACATATCAGTTGGATTCTAATATAAAAGACGATACCGTGATGGATCGGTTTCGATTAAAGAATTAGAATCGGGTGTATTGATAACCCTCTCTCTTGCCTTGCATAGATGGTATAAATATGTGTACATTAAAGTGTATAGAAGATGGAAGCTGTAGAATAAAGTTACAGAAAATCTGATGGGTTTTACATGAAAGGGTGTAAGTGAACGGATGCAAACCTTTCACAAAAGGTTGCGTATAACTTACATAAACAAATCAGATTTTCAGGATTTGAAGGTGATAAGAATCTCTACAGAATTCTATATACAAGAAAGGGAATACAGTAAAGTCATATTATTACAAGATTCTTCTCCATCGAAAGAATCCGAAAAGCAAAGGCTAGAGAGATGAAAAGATCAACCACAGCTTTTAGGAAAAACATCAACTCGTGTAATCCTGCCTACATCAAAATAAAGCTATGGATGGAGGTTGGTAAATCATCTCTTTGATGTGGTATATGTTATGGTTGAATTAATACAAATCTAGAATGTGATTTCGGTATAGAAATCGGTAAAGCATCGAAAGAGATGGTAACAGTTGGTATTAGAGCCATCTAGATTTGGTTTATTCACCAATTTAAGTGTTCAAATTGAAATATGAATGTCATGTTTCATTTTGATGTTATTTGATTCCGTTGCGCATTGGGTGAGTGTTTCATGGAAGGTAGAAACATGAAAATCAAGGGAGAAATCGAGAGTGGAAGAAACCGATGCAAACGCCCGATCGGGCGTTTACAAGGTATAAAATCGCCTGACCGGGCGAATTCTTTGGAATTTCCGAGAATGTTTTTTTTTAATCCTTTTAATATGCATGTTAATGTTATATGACTTGTTAATCACCAAAGTGGTCTTGCTATATGATATTATGATTATGGAAAAGGATTGAAAAGTTATTTATTGATCATGATTAAAGGATGCTATAAACGAACATGAAGTTGATTGATCAATAATTTATATCTATATACTTGGAGATCACCCAAAGGTGGATCATTGTGTATAAGTTAATAAAAATGAAAAAGGGTTAGTTTTGTCTACAGTATCATATGTGGTATGTACATGATAAGGCTAATTTCATGCATGGGTCTAGGGATTTAATTCGTGATTTTACTAGGACTAAGGCACGTTTTAAGCCAGGTGTGTGAAGGAATTCGCCAGGTCCAGGAAAAGAAGACCAAAAAATCACAAGGTCGAGGAGAGGAACTGGCGTTAGTGAACAATTATGAAGAGAATTGCTCGACGGAGGAAGCTCCAGAGTTGAAGGGTAGATAGGGATTTCTACGAAGACTCAAGGGCTATGTCCGCATCTATAAAGGCAGAAGCATGCAAGCTGGAGGGATCTTCTCGGGGGAGACCTCACCACAGCCTGTTGCTTAGTTCACTTTCCCACACACACACTTGATACTAGTTTTGAGGAGATCTCAGTTTGCACGTTCGGGTTTCATCTTAGCTTCCGATATGGTGTAACACCGCTCTTGTTAGGAGCGAAGAAACAATTTATTTCCGCTTCCGCATTTTTACTTACTCTGCCGAGCTTCGTTGTTCGAAGCTCGGTTCGCTGTTTTCACCGAATAGTTTCTGGTTTTTTAAATGCAAGTTTTGATTTTCCGTTATGGCGATTGTGTTGATTTCTGGTTTGATCGTTCGCTTATTGAGATTTGGGAGTTTTAAATTGTCTGAGGGATGCGTTTCGCAGCTGTTTACTGAGTTATTGTAGGTTAATGGTCAGATCCGGGAGATTGGAGTGGGATTGTGGAAGAATTTTGGTTGGATTTGCTGGATTTGTTGGTTGTTGGGTTCGGATGTCTTGGATCCGGAGTGGATCAAGTATTCTGACGTGACTCTGAGTAGTTTCGATCTGATTTCATGCTTAGTTTACGTGTTTTACTTTCATTCCGTCTAGTGTACGCAGATCTGATATTGTTTTCCGAGTTGCAGCAAGATAACGACGACAAATCTCTATATTCTGTCGAATCTCGCTTTTTGCTCTGTTTTGTTCATCTGCAAGTTTAATTCGGTTGAGAGGATGCATTTTGCTGCGAGCTAGCGTCAGAGTTTGTTAATCTGCAGTTCTTTCCGTACTTGCCATTTTTTGGAATTATGGTCCCACTTTCAGATATTCGTTTTTTAGCTAGATTAGGTAGTTGTTTACACTGTCTAGGAAGTGTTATGTTTTTTGTTGTCGAAGTCTGAATTACAAGTTTAACATGTCCTAGGTCTAGGCATTTACATTTTTCTGCCTAGGTCTAGAGTTAGTTTAAAATTCTCAACCTTTTGTTGCGTGGGCAGCAGCCATTTGTCTGTCCAAAGTCTCTGAGCACTACTTTGCGAGTCCATCTCTGTGGGAATCGACCCCACTTCACTATACAATTCATAGTATTCGGGTTGAGGGATTTATATTTTTTTGAAGGGGAGTCGATGTGTGTCCCAACCAAAGCACTTTATGTTCTCTTAAGTTCCTAGACCTTGTGCTCTAGTGGATTTAAGGAGCGTGGTGTCTTGACCAAGCGCTTGCAGTGATCTATTTCTGTGCAACGTGTTAAAAAATCCTCGTTTCAATGGCGCCGTTGCCGGGGATGGATGGCGTACTTGTGTTAGTGCCTAGAGTTT